>NW_012267499.1:0-27873 GCF_000151885.1 Dipodomys ordii | reverse complement strand
CTTCCCATTCAACCCAACTGAGTCCTGCTGATTAAAGCTTTTACTGCTACACTCTCCTCAACCACAGGAGGAATTTCAAACTCTACTTATAGTACTGTGTTGAGGACTTGAGAATCAGATTTCAGCTGTTTGGGATGCGACCTATGTCCATCTATTGCTATGGACAGTACCGGAAATATCAGCCTCTAAATATTCCACGGTTGTGTTGAGCCGAATGACTTTTGACAGAAACACTCAGAATGAGGTTCTGAGTCATGGCAACAGAAGGGCATTTCACTGCTTTCAAGGCTTCTTAGGAAGAATTCCAGATCCTTGATTTTGGAAGGTCCCCATGTGTTCTTGGTTCATATCTCCTTCTAAATCCTACGTGTTTTCTTCTACACCCCTGAAGTTTGGCAATCTTACTCAGTTTGCATTGTTGCAAATTGCTCCTGCAGAGCTCTGCAGCGGTTGCAAGCATTCAGACCTGGTAGCTAGTTTTACTTGTCCCAGTAGGGCGATGCCAGCTGACTGGGAATATCTGCTTCCCATTCCTCCCACCTGAGTCCTGCTGAATACAACTATTCCTGCTATACTCTCCTCAACCTGAGGAGGAAGTTGGACCTCTACTTATGGCATTGTGTTGAAGATTTGAGAACCAGACATCCGTTGTTTCGGCCGCGACCTAGGTCCATTCATTGCTATGGATGGCACCAGAATTCTCAGCCTATAAATACTCAACAGTTGTGTTGAGTCCAATGACCTCTGCCGGGAACACTCAGAATGAGGTTCTGAGTCATCGCAACCTGAGAGCATTTCACTGCTTTCAAGGCTTCTTAGGAAGAATTCCAGATCCTTGCAGCCGGCAGGCCCCCAGGTGTTCCGGGTTAATGTCTGTTCTAAATCCTACGTGTTTTTTCCTACACCCCTGAAGTTTGGCGAGGTTACTCCATTTGCATTGATGCCCAATTGTGTCTGTAGAGCTCTGCAGGGGTTGCAAGCATTCCTATGTGGAAGCCAGTTGTGCTTGTTCCTATAGGGCGCTGCCAGCTGACTGGTAATATCCACTTCCCATTCAACCCAACTGAGTCCTGCTGATTAAAGCTTTTACTGCTACACTCTCCTCAACCACAGGAGGAATTTCAAACTCTACTTATAGCACTGTGTTGAGGACTTGAGAACCAAATTTCCATTGTTTGGGATGCGACCTATGTCCATCTATTGCTATGGACGGTACCGAAATATCAGTCTCTAAATATTCCACAGTTGTGTTGAGCCGAATGACTTCTGACAGAAACACCCAGAATGAGGTTATGAATCATGGCAACAGAAGGGCATATCACTGCTTTCAAGACTTCTTAGGAAGAATTTCAGATCCTTGGTTTTGGAAGGTCCCCATGTGTTCTTGGTTCATATCTTCTTCTAAATCCTACGTGTTTTCTTCTACACCCCTGAAGTTTGGCAATGTTACTCAGTTTGCATTGCTGCACAATTGTTCCTGCAGAGCTCTGCAGTGGTTGAAAGCGTTTAGACGTGGCAGCCAGTTGTACTTGTTCCCGTAGGACGCTGCCAGCTGACTGGGAATATCCGCTTCTGGTTCCTCCCACCTGAGTCCTGCTGATTACAGCTTTTACCACTACACTCTCCTCATCCTGAGGAGTAAGTTGAATCTCTACTTATGGCACAGTGTTGGAGATTTGAGAACCATATTTCTGTTGTTTGGAACGTGACCTATGTCCATCCATTTCTATAGACTGCACCATAAATAACAATACTTAATTGCTCTATGGTTGTGTTGAGCCAAATGACCTCTGCCGGGAAAACTCAGAATGAGTTTCTGAATCATCGCAACATAAGACCATTTCACTGCTTTCAAGGCTTCCTAGGAAGAATTCCAGATTCTTGCGTCCAGAAGGTCCCCAGGTTCCCCGCATAAATCCTGTCTTTTGTGCTACATCCCTGAAGTATAGGAAAGTTTCTCAGTTTGCATTGCTGAACAATTGTGCCTGCAGAGCTCTGCAGTGTTTGCAAGCAATCAGACGTGGCAGCCAGTTGTGTTTGTCCCTGTAAGAAGCTGCCAACTGACTGGGAATATCCACTTCCATTTCTTCCCACCTGAGTTCTGCTGATTAGAGCTTTAACCGCTACACTCTCCTCAATGTGAGGAGTCAGTTGATCCTGTACTTATGGCACAGTGTTGAAGATTTGAGAACTAGACTTCCGTTGATTGGGACACGAACTAGGTCTACCCATTGCTATGGACGGCACCAGAAATATCAGCCTCTAAAGAGTCCATGGTTGTGTTGAGCCTAATGACTCCGGAACACTCGTAATGAGGTTTGGAGTCATGGCAACATAAGGCTTCTTAGGAAGATTTCCAGATTCTTGCGGCATGCAGGCCCCCAGTTGTTCTGGGTTAATATCTCCTTCTAAATCCTATGTGGTTTCTTCTACACCCCTGAAGTTTCACAAGGTTACTCAGTTTGCATTGCTGCACAATTTTGCCTACATAGCTGTGCAGCAGTGAAAGCTTTCAGACCTGGCAGAAAGTTGTGCTTGTCCCCGTAGACTGATGCCAGCTGACTGGGAATATCTACTTCCCATTCTTCCCACCTGAGTCCTGCTGATTACAGCTTTTACGGCAACCCTCTCCTTAACCTGTGGAGAAAATTGAACCTCTTCTTATGGCACTCTGTTGAAGATTTGAGAACCAAACTTTTGTTCACTGGGATGCGACCTATGCCCATCCATTTGTATGGATGACACCGGAAATATCAGCCTCTAAATACTCCACGATCGTGTTGAGCTGAATGACCTCTGCCGGGAACTCTCCCAATGTGGTTCTGAGTCATCACAACATAAGAGCATTTCACTGCTTTCAAGGCTTCATAAAAAGAATTCCAGAATCTTGCTGCCAGCAGGTCCCAGGTGTTGCGGGTTAGGTTTTTCCTACAATCCTGAAATTTGGCAAGGTTACTCAGTTTGCATTCCTGCACAATTGGGCCTGCAGAACTCTGCTGCAGTGGCAAGCATTCATACGCAGCAGCCAGTTGTGCTTGCCCCCGTAGGACACTGCCAGCTGACTGGGAGTATCCGCTTCACATTTTCCCCACCAGAGTCCTGATGTTTACTGCTTTTCCAGCTTTACTCTCCTCAATATGAGGAGTAAATTGAACCTCTTCCTATGGCACTGTGTTGAAGATTTGAGAACCAGACTTCCATTGTGTGGGACGCGACCTTTGTCTATCCATTGCTATTGACTTCGAAGGAAATATCATCCCTTATTTGTTCCATGGTTGTGTTGAGCTGAATGACCTCTGCCAGGAATACTCAGAATGAGGTTCTGAGTCATTGCAACAGAAAAGAATTTCACTGCTTTCAAGGCTTCTTAGGATTAATTCCAGATTCTTGGGGCTGGCAGGGCCCCAGGGGTTCCAGGATCATATCTCCTTCTAAATCCTTCCTGGTTTCTACACCCCTGAAGGTTGTCAAGGTTACTCAGCTTGCATTGCTACACAATTGCTCCTGCAGAGCTCTGTAGCGGTTGCAACCATTCTGATGTGGCAGCCAGTTGTGCTTGTCCATGTTGGGCACGGCCAGCTGACTGGGAATATCTGCTTCCCGTTCCTCCCACCTGAGTCCTGCTGATTACAGCTTTTACCGCTACACTCTCCTCAATCTGAGGAGTAAGTTGAACCTCTACTTATGGCACTGTGTTGAAGATTTGAGAACCAGTCTTCATTTGTTTGGGACACAACCCATGTCTATCAATTGCTATGGACGGCACCGGAAATAACAGCCTCTAAATATTTCACGGTTGTGCTGAGTCAAATGGCCTCTGCTGTGTACACTCAGAATGAGGTTCTGAGTGATCGCAACCTAAGAGCATTTCACTGCTTTCAAGGCTTCTTAGGAAGAATTCTGGAATCTTGTTGCCAGAAGGGCTCAGGAGTTCCTGATAAATATCTCCTTGTAAATCCTACATGGTTTCTTCTACAGCCCTTAAGTTTGGCAAGGTTACTCAGATTGCATTGCTGCACAATTGCGCCTGCAGAGCTCTGCACCAGTTGCAAGCATTCAGATATGGCAGCCAGTTGTGCTTGTCCCCGTTGGACGCTGCCAGCTGACTGGGAATATCTGCTTACTGTTCTGCCCAATTGAATCCTGCTGATTACAAATTTTAGAGCTACACTCTCCTCAACCTGAGGAGTAAGTTGAACCTCTACTTATAGCACTGTGTTGAAGATTTGAGAACCAGTCTTCATTTGTTTGGGATGCGACCGATGTCTCTCCATTGCTATGGACAGCACTGGAAATATCAGCCTCTTAATATTTCACGGTTTTGCTGATTCAAATGACCTCTTCTGTGTACACTCAGAACGAGGTTCTGAGTCATTGCAACATAAGACCCTTTCACTGCTTTCAAGGCTTCTTAGGAAGAATTCCAGACTTTGGAACCAGCAGGCCCCCAGGAATTCCAGGTTCATATCTCCCTCTAAAACCTACGTGGTTTCTTCTATAACCCTGAAGTTTGGCAAGGTTACTCAGTTTGCATTGCTGCACAATTACGCCTGCAGAGCTCTGCAGCAGTTGCAAGCATTCAAACGTGGCATCCTGTTGAACTTGTCCCCCTAAGTCGCTGCCAGATGACTGGGAATATGTGTTTCCATTTTGCCAAACTGAGTCCTGCTGATTACAGCTTTTACCACTACACTCTCCTCAAACTGAGGAGGAAGTTGAACCTCTGCTTCTGGCACTGTTTTGAAAATTTGAGAACCATACTTCCGTTGTTTGGGACATGATCTTTGTCTATCCATTGTTAAGGATGGCATCGGAAATATCAGCCTCTACATACTCCACGGTTGTGTTGAGCCGAATAGCCTCTGCTGGAAACACTCAGAATGAGGTTCTGAGTCATTGCAACAGAAGGGCATTTCACTGCTTTCAAGGCTTCTTAGGAAGAATTCCAGACCTTGGGACAGGCAGGCCCCCAGGTGTTCCAGGTTCATATCTCCCTCTAAATCCTACTGGTTTCTTCTACACCCCTTGCCAGATTACTGGCAAGGTTACTCAGTTTGCATTGCTCCACAATTTTACCTGCAGAGCTCTGCAGTGGTTGCAAGCACTCACACGTGGCAGCCAGTTGTACTTGTCCCCATAGGGCGCTGCCAGCTGACTGGGAATATATGCTTGCCGTTCCTTCCATTTGAGTCCTCCTGATTATAGCTTTTATCAACACTTTCCTCAACCTGAGGAGTAAGTTGAATCTCTACTTATCCACTGTGTTGAAGATTTGAGAACCAGACTTACGTTGTTTGGGCCAGGACCTATGTCCATCCATTACAATGGTCGGCACTGGAAATATCAGCCTCTAAATACTCCAGGGTTGTGTTGAGCCAAATGACCTCTGCCGGGAACCCTTAGAATTAGGTTCTGAGTTATGGCAACAGAAGAGCATTTCATTGCTTTCAAGGCTTCTTAGGAAGAATTCCAGATCCTTTTGGCTTGCAGGCCCACAGGTGTTCCGGGTTCACATGTCCTTCTACATCTTAAGTATTTTCTTCTGCATCCCTGAAGTTTGGCAATTTTATTCAGTTTGCACTGCTGCATAATTGCCCCTGAAGATCTCTGCAGCAGTTGCAAGCATTCAGATGTTGCAGCCAATTGTTCTTGTCCTTGTAGGTTGCTGCCAGCTGACTGGGAATATGTGCTTCCTGTTCCTCCCCCGTGAATCCTGTTGATTACAGCTTTTCCTGCTACACTCTCCTCAAACTGATGAGCAAGTTGATCCTCTATTTATAGCAATGTGTTGAAGATGTGAGAACCATACTTTCCTTATTTGGGATGCAAACTTTGTGCACCCATTGCTATGGATAAACCCGGAAATATCAGCCTCTAAATACTCCATGGTTGTGTTGATCCGAATGACCTCTGCCGGGAACACTCAGAATGATGCTCTGAGTCATTGCAACAGAAGATCATTTCACTGCTTTCAAGGCTTCTTCAAGAATTCCAGATCCTTGTGGCTGGCAGGCCCCCAGGTGTTCCGGATACATATCTCCTTCTAAATCCTACGTGGTTTCTTCTACACCCCTGAAGTTTGACAAGGTTACTAAGTTTGCATTGCTACACAATTGCACCTGCGGAGCTCTGCAGCGGTTGCGAACATTCAGATGTGGCAACCAGTTGTTCTTGTCCCCGTAAGAAGCTACAGCTGACTGGGAATATCTACTTCCTGTTCTTCCCACCAGAGTCCTGCTGATTACAGCTTTTACTGTTACATTCTCCTCAACCTGAGGAGTAAGTTGAACCTCTACTTCTGGCACTGTGTTGTAGATTTAAGAACCAGACCTCCGTTGTTTCGGACACGATCTATGTCCATTCATTGCTATAGACAGCACCGGAAATGTCAGCCTCTAAATACTCCATGGTTGTGTTGAGCTGATTGACCTCAGTCTGGAACACTCAGAATGAGGTTCTGAGTTATCACAACAGAAGAGCATTTCACTGCTTTCATGGCTTCTTAGGAAAAATTGCAGGTCCTTACGACCCGCAGGCCCCCAGATTTACTGGGTTCATATCTCCTTTTTAATCCTACGTGTTTTCTTCTATACCCCTGAGATTTGGCAAGGTTACTCAGTTTGCATTGCTGCACAATTGCCCCTGCAGAGCTCTGCAATTGTTGGAAGCATTCAGACGTGGCAGCCAGTTGTGCTTGTCCCTGTTGGGCAATGCCAGCTGACTGGGAACATGGGCTTACCTTTCCTTCTACCTGAGTCCTGGTGATTACAGCTTTTCCCGCTACACTGTCCTCAACCTTAAGAGGAAGTTGGACCTCTACTTATGGCATTGTGTTGAAGATTTGAGAACCAGACTTCTGTTGTTTGGGACGTGACATATGTCTATCTATTGCTATGGACGGCATTGGAAATATCAGCCTCTAAATACTCCACACTTGTGTTTAGCTGAATGACTTCTGCCAGGTACACTCAGAATGAGGTTCTGAGTCATGGAAACATAAGAGCATTTCACTGCTTTCAAGGCTTTTTAGGAAGAATTCCAGACTTTGGGACAGGCATGTCCCCTGGTGTTCTGGGTTAATATCTCCTTGTAAATCCTCGGTGGTTTCTTCTACATCCCTGAAGTTTGGCAAGGTTACTCAGTTTGCATTGCTGCACAATTGCTCCTGCAGGACTCTGCAGCGGTTGCAAGCCTTCAGACATGGCAGCCAGTTGTGCTTGTCCCCAAACGACTCTGCCAGCTGACTATATCTGCTTCCCGTTCCTTCCAACTGAGTCCTGCTCATTATAGCTTTTACTGCTACACTCTCCTCAAACTGAGGAGGAAGTTGAAACTCTAATAATGGCATTGTGTGGAAGATTTGAGAACCATACTTCCTTTGTTTGGGTTGCGACCGATGTCTATTTCTATGGACGGTACTGGAAATACCTGCCTCTAAATACTCCTTGGTTTTGTGGAGCCGAATGACCTCTGCCAGGAACACTCAGAATGAGGTTCTGTGTTTTTTGTTTTTGTTTTTTTTTTTGGTCTGGTCGTGGGGCCTGAACTCTGGGCCTGGGCGCTGTCCCTCAGCTCTTCAGCTCAAGGCTAGTGCTCTACAACTTGAGCCACAGCACCACTTCTGGCTTTTTACTTTTTGCTTATGTGGTGCTGAGGAATGGAACCCAGGGCCTCAGGAAGGAAAGCTCTCTACCACTGAGCTAACTTCCCAGCCAGCATTTCACTGATTTCAAGACTTCTTAGAAAGTATTCCAGAATCTTTTGGCCAGCAGGAATCCACGTGTTCTGGGTAAATATCACCTAAATCCTACATGGTTTCTTCTAAACCCCTGAATTTTGGCAAGATTACTCACTTTGCATTGCTGCACAATTGCACCTGCAGAGCTCTGCAGTGGTTACAAGCATTCAGACATGGCAGCCAGTTGTGCTTGTCTACTCAGGGTGCTGCCAGCTTACTGGGAATATCTGCTTCCCTTACGACCACCTGAGTCCTCCTGATTACAGCTTTTACCACTACACTTTCCTCAACCTGAGGAGCTAGTTGAACCTTTACTTAGGGCACTGTGTGGAAGATTTGAGAACCAGACTTCTGTTGTTTGGGATGCGACCTATGCCCATTTATTGTTATCAGTTTTTAAATACTCCGTTGAGCCAAATGACCTCTACTGAGACAACTCAGAATGAGGTTCTGAGTCATCAAAACAGAAGAGCATTTCACTGCTTTCATGGCTTCTTAGGAAGAATTCCAGACTTGGGACAGGCAGGCCCCCTGGTGTTCCGGGTCAACATCTCCTTATAAATCCTAAGTGGTTTCTTCTACACCTCTGAAGTTCAGCAAGGTTACTCAATTTGCATTGCTGCAAAATTGCACCTGCAGAGATCTGCAGTGGTTGGAAGCATTCAGAAGTGGCAGCCAGTTGTGCTTGTCTCCCTAGGGCGCTGCCAGCTGACTGAGAATATCCTCTTCTGTTCCTCCCAACTGAGTCATGCTGATTGCAGCTTTTACACCTACACTCTCCTCAACCTGAGCAGGAAGTTGGATCTCTACTTATGGCAATGTGTTGAAGATTTGAGAACGAGACTATCATTGTTTGTGACACGACCTATGCCCATCCCTTGCTATGAACAGCACCGGAAATATCAGCTCTAATACTCCACGGTTGTGTTGAGTCAAATGACCACTGCTGGGAACACTCAGAATGAGGTTCTGAGTCATTGCAACAGAAGAGTATTCACTGCTTTCAAGGCTTCTTAGGAAGAATTCCAGATTCTTGAGGCCGGCAGGCCCCCAGGGGTTCCGGGATTATATCTCCTAAATCCTACATGGTTTCTTCTACACTCCTGAAGTTTGGCAAGGTTACTGTTTGCATTCCTGCACAATGGTGCCTGCAGAGTCTGCTCTGTCATAAGCATTCTGATGTGGGAGCCAGTTGTGCTTGTCCCCGTAGGACGATGCAAGCTGACTGGGAATATGTGCTTTTTGTTCCTCCAATCAGAGTTCTAATGATTGAAGCTTTTCCCGTTACACTCTCCTCAACCAGAGGAGGAATTCCAAACTCTACTTATGGCACTGTGTTGAGATTTGAGAACCAGACTTCCGTAGTTTGAGACGCGACCTATGCCCATTCATTGCTATGCATGCCACCGGAAATCTCAGCCTCTAAAGACTCCATGGTTGTGTTGAGCCGAATGAACTCTGCTGGGAACTCTCAGAATGAGGTTGTGAGTCATGAAAACATGAGAGCATTTCACAGCTTTCAAGGCTTCTTAGGAAAAATTGCAGGTGCTTAAGACTGGCAGTCCCCCAGGTGTTCCTGGTTCATATCTCCTTGCAAATCCTACGTGTTTTCTTCTATATCCCTGAGGTTTGGCAAGGTTACTCAGTTTGCATTGCTGCACAATTGCCCCTGCAGAGCTCTTCAATTGTTGGAAGCATTCAGACATGGCAGCCAGTTGTGCTTTTCCCCATAGGGCGATGCCAGATGACTAGGAATATGTGCTTTGCATTCTACCCACGTGAGTCCTACTGATTACAGGTTTCCCCACTACACTGTCCTCAACCTGAGGAGGAAGTTGGTCCTCTACTTATGGCATTGTGTTGAAGATTTGAGAACCAGACTTCCGTTGTTTGGGAAGCGACATATGTCCATCCATTGCTATGGACAGCATCGGAAATATCAGCCTCTAAATACTCCACGGTTGTCTTGAGCCAAATGACCTCTGTCAGGAACACTCTGAATGAGGTTCTAAATCATCACAACAGAACAGCATTTCACTACATTCAGGGCTTCTTAGAAAGAATTCCAGATCTTTGTGGCCAGCAGGCCCCCAGTTTTTCTGTGTTCATATCTCCCTCTAAATCCTACGTGGTTTCTTCTACAGCCCTGAAGTTTGGCAAGGTTACTCATGCATTGCTGCACAATTGTGCCTGCAGAGCTCTGCAGTCGTGGCAAGCAATCAGACGTGAAAGCTTGTTGTGCTTGTCTCCCTAAGTCACTGCCAGCTGACTGGGATATTCGCTTCCAATTCCTCCCACCTGAGGCCTGCTGATTACAGCTTTTTCCGCTACACTGTCCTCAACCTTAAGAGGAAGTTGGACCTCTACTTATGGCATTGTGTTGAAGATTTGAGAACCAGACTTCTGTTGTTTGGGACGTGACATATGTCCATCTATTGCTATGGACGGCATTGGAAATATCAGCCTCTAAATACTCCACACTTGTGTTTAGCTGAATGACTTCTGCCAGGTACACTCAGAATGAGGTTCTGAGTCATGGAAACATAAGAGCATTTCACTGCTTTCAAGGCTTTTTAGGAAGAATTCCAGACTTTGGGACAGGCATGTCCCCTAGTGTTCTGGGTTAATATCTCCTTGTAAATCCTCGGTGGTTTCTTCTACATCCCTGAAGTTTGGCAAGGTTACTCAGTTTGCATTGCTGCACCAGGACTCTGCAGCGGTTGCAAGCCTTCAGACGTGGCAGCCAGTTGTGCTTGTCCCCAAACGACTCTGCCAGCTGACTGGGAATATCTGCTTCCCATTCCTCCCCGCAGAGTCCTGCTGATTACAGTTTTCCCCGCTATACTCTCCTCCACCTGAGGAGTAAGTTGAACCTCTACTTATGGCACTGTGTTGAAGATTTGATAACCAGTCTTCTGTTGTTTGGGACGTAACCTATGTCTATCCATTGCTATGGATGGGACTGGAAATATCAGCCTCTAAATAATCCACGGTTGTGCTGAGCTGAATGACCTCTGCCAAGAACACTCAGAATGAATTTCTGAAACATCACAACCTGAGATCATATCACTGCTTTCAAGGCTTCTTTGAAAGAATATCAGATTCTTGTGGCAGGCAGGCTGGCAGCTGTTCTGGATTAATATCTGCTTGTAAATCCTATGTGATTTCTTCTACAACCCTGATGTTTGGCAAGGTTACTCAGTTTGCATTGCTGCACAATTGCGCCTGGAGAGCTCTGCAGCGGTTGCAAGCATTCAGACGTGGCAGCCAGTTGTGCTTGTCCCCTTAGGAGGCTGTCAGCTGACTGGGAATATACACTTCCCTTTCCTCCCTCCTGAGTCCTGCTGATTACAGCTTTTACCACTATACTCTCCTCCACCTGAGGAGTAAGTTGAACTTATGGCACTGTGTTGAAGTTTTGAAAAGGAGTCTTCCATTGTTTGGAAGTGACATTTGTCCATCCATTGCTATGTACCACATCAGAAATATAAGCCTCTAAATACTCCATGGTTGTGTTAAGCCGAATGACCTCTGCCGGGAACACTCAGAATGAGGTTCTGAGCCATCGCAACATAAGAGCATTTCATTGCTTTCACAGCTTCTTATGAAGAATTCCAGATTCTTGTTGCCGGCATACCCCCAGGGGTTCCAGGTTAATATCTCCTTGTAAATTTTTTGTGGTTTCTTCTTCAGCCCTGAAGCTTGGCAAGGTTACTCAGTTTGCATTGCTGCACAATTGTAACTGTAGAGGTCTGCAGCGAATGCCAGCATTCAGACGTGGCAGCCAGTTGTGCTTGTCCCTGTAGTATGCTGCCAGCAGACTGGGAATATCCGCTTTCCTTTCCTCCCACCTGAATCCTGCTGATTACAGCTTTTACCGCTACACTCTGCTCAACCTGAGGAGTAAGTTCAACCTCTACTTCAGACAGTGCATTGAAGATTTGAGAATAAGTCTTCCATTGTTTGGGACGTGACCTATGTCTTTCCATTGCTATGGACGACACCGGAAATATCAGCCTCTAAATAATCCACGGTTGTGTTGAGCTGAATGACCTCTGCCGTGAACACTCAGAATAAGATTTTGAGTCATCACAACCTGAGAGCTTATCACTGCTTTCAAGGCTTCTTAGGAAGAATGCCAGATACTTGCGGCTGGCAGGCTGGCAGATGTTCAGGATTAATATCTGCTTGTAAATCCTACGTGGTTTCTTCTACACCCCTGAAGTATGGCAAATTTACTCATTTTGCATTGCTGCCCAATTGTGCCTGGAGAGCTCTGCAGCGGTTGCAAGAATTCAGACATGGCAACCAGTTCTGCTTGTCCCAGTAGGATGCTGACAGTTGACTGGGAATATTCGCTTCCCATTTCTCCCACCTGAGTCCTGCTGATTACAGCTTTTACCGCTACACTCTTCTCAACATGAGGAGTAAGTACTCTATATAGTTTTTTTTTGTTGGTCGTGGGGCTTGAACTCTGGGCCTTGGCGTTGTCCCTCAGCTCTTCAACTCAAGGCGAGCGCTCTACCACTTGAGCTACAGCGCCACTTGCATCATGAGGAGTAAGTGGAACCTCTATTTATGGCACTGCGTTGAAGATTTGAGAACCAGACTTCCGTTGTTTGGGATGTGACCTTTGTATATCCATTGTTATGGAAGGCACCAGAAATATCAGCCTCTAAATACTCCATGGTTGTGCTGAGTCGAATGACCTCTTCCGGGAATACTCAAAATGAGGTTCTGAGTTATGGCAACATAAGAGCATTTCACTCCTTTCAAGGCTTCTTAGGAAGAATGACAGATTCTTGCAGCCAGCAGCCCATGTTTTTCCAGGTTAATATCTCTTTGTAAATCCTACATGGTTACTCAATTTCCTTTGCTGCACAATTGCACCTTCTGAAGCTGTTGCAAGCATTAGATGTGGCAACCATTTGTGCTTGACCCTTTGGGATGCTGCCAGCTGACTAGGAATATCCACTTCCCGTTCCTCACACCTGAGTCCTGCTGATTACAGCTTTTACCGCTACACTCTCCTCAACCTGAGGAGGAATTTGAACCTCTACTTAAGACACTGTGTTGAAGATTTGAGAATAAGTCTTCCGTTGTTTGGGATACGACCCATGTCTATCCATTGCTATAGACGGCACCGGAAATATCAGCCTCTAAATAATCCACAGTTGTGTTGAGCCAAATGACCTCTGCTGTGCACACTCAGAATGAGGTTCTGAGTCATGGCAACAGAAGGGCATTTCACTGCTTTCAAGGCTTCTTAGGAAGAATGCCAGATTCTGGCGGCTGGCAGGCCCTCCGGTGTTCCGGGTGAATATCTACTTGTAAATCCTATGTGGTTCTTCTACATCCCTGAAGTTTTGCAAGGTTACTCATTTTGCATTGTGCACAATAGCACCTGTAGAGCTCTGCAGCGGTTGCAAGCCTTCAGATGGCAATGACTCGTGCTTGTCAACATAGGATGCTGCCAGCTGACTAGGATTATCTGTTTCCCGTTCCTCACAACTGAGTCCTGCTGATTACAGCTTTTACCACTACACTCTCCTCAACCTGAGAAGTAAGTTGAACCTCTGTTTAAGACACTGTGTTGAAGATTTGAGAACGAGTCTTCTGTTGTTTGGGATGCAACCAATGTCCATCCATTGCTATAGATGGCACCGGAAATATCAGCCTCTAAATATTCCACCATGTGTTCAGCCAAATGACCTCTGCCGGGTACACTCAGAATTGTTCTGACTCATCACAACATAAGAGCATTTCACTGCTTTCAAGGCTTCTTAGGAAGAATTCCAGCTTCTTGTTATTCCGTTGTTTGGGATGAGACCTTGGTCCATCTATTACTATGGACTGCATCGGAAATATCAGCTTCTAAATACTCCATGGTTGCCATTAAGGGAATGACCTCTGCTGGGAACACAGAATGAGGTTCTGAGTCAATGCAACATAAGAGCATTTCACTGCTTTCAAGGCTTCATAGGAAGAATGCCAAATTCATGTTGCCGGTAGGCCCCTAGGTATTCTGGGTTAATATCTGATTTTAAATCCTACTTGGTTTCTTCCAAACCCCTGATGTTTGGCAAGGATACTCAGGTTGCATTGCTGCAAAAGAGCCCCTGCAGAGCTCTGCAGCGGTTGCAAGCATTCAACTGTGCCAGCCAGTTGTGCTTGTCCTGTAGGAAGCTGCCAGGTGACTGGGAATATCTGTTTCACTTTCTTCCCACTGGAGTCCTACTGATTACATCTTTTAGTGCTACACTATCCTCATCCTGAAGAGGAAGTTGAAACTATACTTATGGCACTGTGTTGAAGATTTAAGAACAAGACTTTCCTTGTTTGTGACACAACATATGTCCATCCATTGTTATGGACAGAACCAGAAATATCAGCCTCTAAATACTCCACCGGTGTGTTCAGCCGAATGACCTCTGCCAGGAACACTCACAATGATGTTCTGAGTCATTGCACTAGAAGAGCATTTTATTGCTTTCAAGGCTCCTTAGGGACAATGCCAGACTCTTTTGAATGGCAGGGCTCCAGGTGTTCTGGGTTAATATCTCCTTGTAAATCCTCGGTGGTTTCTTCTACACCCCTGAAGTTTGGCAAGGTTACTCATTTTGCATTGCTGCACAATTGCGCCTGCAGAGCTCTGCAGGGGCTTCAAGCATTCAGAAGTGGTAGCCAGTTGTGCTTGTCCATCTTGGGCACTCCCTGCTGAATGGGAATAACTGCTTCTGGTTCCACCCAACTGAATGCTGTTGAATACAGCTTTTAGAGCTATACTCAACTTAACCTGAGGAGTAAGTTGAACCTCTACTTATGCCATTGTGTTGAAGACTTTGAGAACCAGTTTTCCTTTTTCTGTGACACGACTGATGTCTATCCATTGCTATAGATGGCACCGGAAATATCAGCCTCTAAATATTTTACGGTTGTGCTGAGTCGAATGACCTCTGCTGTGTACACTCAGAATGAGGTTCTGAGTGATCGCAACCTAAGAGCATTTCACTGCTTTCAAGGCTTCTTAGGAAGAATTCCTGAATCTTGTTGCCAGAAGGGCCAGGTGTTCTGGGTAAATATCTCCTTGTAAATCCTACATGGTTTCTTCTACACCCCTGAAGTTTGGCAAGGTTACACAGTTTGCATTGCTGCACAATTGTGCCTGCAGAGTCCTGCAGCGGTTGCAAGCATTCAGAAGTGATAGCCAGTTGTGCTTGTCCCTGTTGTACACTGCCTCCTGACGGGGAATATCTGCTTCCCATTCCGCCCAACTGAATCCTGCAGCTTACAGCTTTTAGAGCTACAATCTCCTCAACCTGAGGAGTAAGTTGAACATCTACTTATGGCACTGTGATGAAGATTGGAGAACCAGCCTTGCTTGGTTTAGGACACGACTTATATCTATCCATTGCTGTGGACGACACCGGAAATATCAGCCTCTAAATATTTCATGGTTGTACTGAGTCCAAGGACTTCTGCTGTGTACACTCAAAATGAGGTTCTGAGTCATTGCAACACAAGAGCATTTCACTGCTTTCAAGGCTTCTTAGGAAAAATTCCCTAAATCTTGTTGCCAGAAGGACCCAGGTGTTCCAGGTAAATATCTCCTGGTAAATCCTACATGGTTTCTTCAACACCCCTGAAGTTTGGCAAGGTTACTCAGTTTGCATTGCTGCACAATTGCACCTGCAGAGTTCTGCAGCGGTTGCAAGCATTAGGAAGTGGCAGCCAGTTTTGCTTGTTTCTGTTGGACGCTTCCACCTGCCTGGGAATATCTGCTTCCTATTCAGCCCAACTGAATCCTGCAGCTTACAGCTTTTAGAGCTACACACTCCTCAACCAGAGGAGTGAGTTGAATATCTACTTATGGCACTGTGTTGAAGATTTGAGAACCAGCATTGCTTTGTTTGGGAAATGACCGTTATCTATTCATTGCTATGGACGGCACTGGAAAGATCAGTCTCTAAATATTTCATGGTTGTGCTGAGTCGAATTACCTCTGTTGTGTACACTCAGAATGAGATTCTATGTTATCACAACATAAGAGCATTTCAATGTTTCCAAGGCTTCTTAGGAAGAATTCCTGAATCTTGTTGCCAGAAGGGACCAGATGTTCCGGGTAATTATATCCTTGTAAATGGTACATGGTTTCTTCTACACCCCTGAAGTTTGGCAAGGTTACTCAGTTTTCATTGCTGCACAATTGTGCCTGCAGAGCTCTGTAGCGGTGCAAGCATTCAGAAGTGGCAGCCAGTTGTGTTGTCCCCGTTGGTTGCTGTAAGCTGACTGGGAATATCTGCTTCCTGTTCCACCCAACTGAATCCTGCTGATTAGAGCTTTTAGAGCTACACTCAACTCAACCTGTGGAGTAATTTGAATCTCTACTTATGGCACTGTGTTGACGATTTTAGAACCAGTCTTTCTTTGTTTGGGACGTGACCATTGTCTCTCCATTGCTATGTATGGCACTGGAAATATCAGCCTCTAATTATTTCACGGTTGTGCTGATTTGAATGACCTCTGTTGTGTTCAGTCAGAATGAGGTTCTGAGTTATTGCAACATAGGAGCATCTCACTGCTTTCAAGGCTTCTTAGAAAGAATTCTGAATCTTGTTGCCAGAAGGGCCCAGGTGTTCCAGGTAAATATCTCCTTGTAAATCCTATATGGTTTCTTCTACACTCCTGAAGTTTGGCAAGGTTACTCAGTTTGCATTGCTGCACAATTGTGCCTGCAGAGCTCTGCAATGGTTGCAAGCGTTCAGAAGTCGCAGCCAGTTGTGCTTGTCCCCATTGGACACTGCAAGCTGACTGGGAATATCTGCTTCCGGTTGGGCCCAACTGAATCCTGCTGATTACAGCTTTTAAAGCTACACTCTCCTCATCCTGAGGAGTAAGCTGAAACACTTCTTATGGCACTGTGTTGAAGTTTAGAGAACCAGACCTCAGTTGTTTTGACGTGACCTATGTCCATGTATTGCTATGATTGGCACCAGAAATATCAGCCAATAAATACTCCATGATTGTGTTGAGCCCAATGACCTCTGCCGGGAACACTCAGAATGACGTTCTGAGTCATGGCAACATAAGAGCATTTCACTACTTTCAAGGCTTCTTAGGAAAAATGCCAGACTCATTTGACTGGCAGGCCCCCAGGTTTTTCGGGTTAATATCCCCTTGTAAATCCTACTGGTTTCTTCTATACCCCTGAAGTTTGGCAAGGTTACTCAGTTTGCATTGCTGTACAAGTGAGCCTCCAGAGTTCTGCAGCGGTTGCAAGCATTTGGACATGGCAGCCTGTTGTGCTTGTCCCCATAGGACACTGAAAGCTGAATGACAATATCCACTTCATGTTCCTCCACCTGCGTCCTACTGATTACAGCTTTTATGGCTATGCTCTCCTCAACCTGAGGAGTAAGTTGGACCTCTATTTATGGCACTGTCTTGAAGATTTGAGAAGTAAACTTCCATTGTTTGTGAAAGAATTGCTTTGGATGGCATCAGAACTATCATCCTCTAAAAAATCCACGGTTTTGTTGAGCTGAATGACCTCTGCCTGGTATACTCAGAATGAGTTTCTGAGTCATTGCAACATAAGAGCATTTACTGCTTTCAAGGCTTCTTAGGAAGAATGCCAGAAACCTGCAGCCAGCAGGCCCCCAGGTGTTCTGGTTTAATATCTCCTTGTAAATCCTAGCTAGTTTCTTCTACACCAGTGAAGTTTGGCAAGGTTACTCAGTTTGCATTGCTGCACAAAAGCGCCTGCAGATCTTTGCAGCAGTTGTAAGCATTCAGACATGGCAGCCAGTTGTGCTTTTTCCCTTAGGATGCTGCCCTCTGACTGGGAATATCTGCATCCAGTTCTTCCCACCAGATTCCTGCTGATTCCAGCTTTTACAGCTACACTGTCCTCAACTTGAGTATTTAGGTAAACCTCTACTTATGGCACTGTGTTAAGATTTTAGGACCAGAATTCCGTTTGTTGGGATGGGAACTATGTCCATCCATTGCTATAGAGTGCACTGGAAATATCTGCCTCTAACTAATACACAGTTGTGTTGAGCCGAATGACCTCTGCTGGGAACACTCAGAATGAAGATCTGAGTCATCGCAATGTAAGAGCATTTCACTGCTTTCATGGCTTCTTAGGAAGAATTCCAGATTCTTGGGGCTGGCAAGCCCCCAGGTGCTCCAGGTTAATATCTCCTTGTAAATTCTTTGTGGTTTCTTATACACCCCTGAAGTTTGGCAAGGTAACTCAGTTTGCATTGCTGCACAATAGCACCTCCAGAGGTCTGCAGCGGTTGCAAGCATTCAGACTTGGCAGCCAGTTGTGCTTGTCCCCTTAGGACGCTGCCTAGTGAGTGGGAATATCCATTTCCCTTTCTACCCAATGGAGCCCTGCAGATTGCAGCTTTTACAGCTACACTATCCTCAACCCAAAGAGGAAGTTGAACGTCTACTTAGGGCACTGTGATGAGGATTTGAGAAAAAGACTTTCGTTTTTTGGGACGTGAACCAGGTCCATCCATGGCTAAGGATAGCACAGAAATATCAGCCTGTAAATACTCCACGGTTGTGTTGAGCCGAATGACCTCTGTCAGGAACACTAAGAATGAGGTTCTGAGTCACTGCAACTTAAGAGTATTTCACTGTTTTCAAGGCTTCTTAGGAAGAATGTCAGAATCTGGTGGCCTGCAGGCCCCCAGGTGTTTCTAGGTAATATCTCCTTATAATTGTTGCATTGTTTCTTCTACACCCCTGAAGTTTGGAAAAGTTACTCAGGTGGCATTGCTGCACAATTGCTCCTGCAGAGCTCTGCAGCGGTTGCAAGCATTCAGACATGGCAGCCAGTTGTGTTTGTCCCGGAGGACACAGCCAGGTGACTGGGAATATCCACTTCCCTTTCCTCCCACTGGAGTCTTGCTGATTACAGTTTTTATTTCTACACTATCCTCAACCTGAAGAGTAAATTGAACCTCTACTTATGGCACTATGTTGAAGATTAGAGAACAAGACTTTTGTTGTTTGGGACACAACATATATCTATCCATTGCTTTGGATGGAACCTGAAATATCAGCCTGTAAATAGTCCACGGTTGTGTTCAGTGAATGACCTCTGCTAGGAACAATCAGAATGAGGTTCTGAGTCATCGCAATGTAAGAGCATTTCACTGATTTCAAGGCTTCTTCTTAACACTACAAAATATCCATTTCCCGTTCCTTCTATCTGAGTCCTGCTGATTACGTCTTTTATGGATTCACTCTCCTCAACCTGAGGAATAAGTTGAACCTCTTCTTATGGCACTGCGTTGAGGTTTTGAGAACCAGACCTCAGTTGTTTGGGACGCAACTTATGTCCATGCATTGCTATGCCTGGCACTGGAAATAACAGACTCAAAATACTCCATGGTTGTGTTGAGCCAAATAACCTCTGCTGGGAACACTCAGAATGAGGTTCTTAGTCATCACAACATAAGAGCATTTCACTGCTTTCAAGGATTCTTAGGAACAATGCCAGATTCTTTTGACTGACAGGCCCCCAGGTATTCCTGGTTAATATCTCCTTGTAAATCCTATGTAAATCCTATCTTCTACACCCCTGATGTTTGCCAAGGTTACTCATTTTGCATTGCTGCACAATTGTGCCTGCAGAGCTCTGCAGCGGTTGCAAGCATTCCGACGTGACACCTCATTATGCTTGTCCCTGTAGGTTACTGCCAGCAGACTGGGTATATCTGCTTCCCGTTCATCCCACCTGAGCCCTACTGATTACAGATATTCCTGCTACCCTCTCCTCAACCTGAGGAGTAAGTTGAACCTCTACTTATGGCACTGTGTTGAAAATTTGAGAACCAGACTTCTGTTGTTTCTGACGTGACCTATGTTCATTCATTGCTATGGATGGCACCGGAAATAGCCTCTAAATACTCCATAGTTGTGTTGAGCCAAATACCCTCTGCTGGGAACACTCAGAATGAGGTTCTGAGTCATAGCAACATAAGAGCACTTCACTGCTTTCAAGGCTTTTTAGGAAGAATGCCAGATTCTTGTGCCCCGCAGGACCCCAGGTGTTCTGGGCTAATATCTTTTTGTAAAGTATACTTGGTTTCTTCTACACCCCTGAGTTTGGAAAGGTAACTCAGTTTGCATTGCTGCACAATTGTTCCTGCAGAAATCTGCAGCGGTTGCAAACATTCAGACGTGGCTGCCAGTTGTGCTTGTCTGCGTAGGACGCTACGAGTTGCCTGGGAATATCCTCTACCTGTTCCTCCCACCTGAGTTCTGCTGAATTCAGCTTTTTTAGCTACACTTTCCTCAACCTGAGGAAGGATTTGAACCTCTACTTATGGCACTGTGTTGAAGATTTGAGAACCAGACACCTGTTGTTTGGGATTCGATCTATGTCTATCCATTGCTATGGACGGAACCGGAAATATCAGCCTGTAAATAATCCCTGTTTGTGTTCAATTGAATGACCTCTGCCAGGAACACTCAGAATGTTCTGCATAATCACAACGTAAGAGCATTTCACTGCTTTCAAGGGTTCTTAGGAAGAATTCCAGATTCTTTAGGCCGGGAGGCCCCCAGGTATTCAGGGTCAAGATCTCCTTATAAATGCTACCTGGCTTCTTCTACACCCCTGAAGTTTGGCACGGTTACTCAGTTTGCTTTGCTGCACAATTGAGCTGCAGAGCTCTGCAGCGGTTGAAAGCATTCAGATGTGGCAGCCTATTGTGCTTGTCCATGTAGGACGCTGCTAGCTAACAAGGATATCCACTTCCTATTCCTCCTACCTGAGTTCTGCTGATTACTGCTTTTACACCTACACTCTCCTCAACCTGAGGAGTAAGATGAACCTCTACTTATTTCACTGTTTTGAGGATTTGAGAACCAGGCATTCATTGTTTGGGACGTGTCCTATTTCCATCCATTGCTATGGATGGCACAGGAAATATCAGCCTCTAAATACTCCAGGGTTGTGTTCAGCAGAATGATCTCTGCCGTGAACACTCAGAATGAGTTTCTGAGTCAAGGGAACATAAGAGCATTTCATGCTTTCAGGCTTCTTAGGAAGAATATCAGTTTAGTTAGGAAGGCAGGTCCCCAGGTGGTCTGGATTAATATCTTTTTGTAAATCCTTTGTGGTTTCTTCTACACCCCTGAAGTTTGGCAAGGTAACTCAGTTTGTATTGCTGCACAATTGCACCAGCAGAGCTCTGCAGCAGTTGCAAGCATTCAGATGAGGCAGCCAGTTGTGCTTGTTCCCAATGGACGCTGCCAGCTGACTGGGTATATTGGCTTCCCTTACCTCCCACCTGAGTCCTGCGTATTACAGCTTTTACTGCTACAATCTCCTCAACCTGAGGAGGAAGTTCAACATCTACTTATGAAACTGTGTTGAAGATTTAAGAACAAGACTTCCGTTGTTTGGGATGCGACCTATGTCCGTCCAATGGTATGGACAGTACAGGAAATATCAGTCTGTAAATGCTCCACGGTTGTGTTCAGTCGAATGACCTCTGCCAGAACACTCAGAAAGAGGTTAGGAGTCATTGCAACATAAGAGCATTTCACTGCTTTCTAGGCTTCTTAGGAAGAATGCTAGATTCTTCAGGTCGGCAGGCCCCCAGGTGTTCTGGGTAAAGATTTCCTTGTAAATCCTACATGTTTTCTTCAACACCCCTGAAGTTTGGCAAGGTTACTCAGTTTGCATGGCTGCACAATTTTGTCTACAGAGCCCTGCAGGGGTTGCAAGCATTCAGACATGGCAGCCAATTGTGCTTGTCCCTGTAGGTCGCTGCCTGCTGACTGGGAATATAAGCTTTCGGATCCTCCCACCTGAGTCCTGCTGATTACAGCTTTTATGGCTACACTCTCCTCAATCTGAGGAGGAAGTTGAATCTCTACTTATGGCACTCAATTGAAGATTTGAGGACCGGACTTCCGTTGTTTGGGACGCAACCTATGTACATACATTCTTAGGGACAGCACCAGAACTATCAGCCTCTAAATACTCCATGGTTGTGTAGACCTGTATGAACTCTGCCGGGAACACTCAGAATGAGGTTCTGATTATTGTAACATAAGAGCATTTCACTGCTTTCAAGGCTTCTTATGAAGAATTCCAGATTCTTGGGGTTGGCAGGCCCCTAAGAGTGCTGGGTTAATATCTCCTTTTAAATCCTCGGTGGTTTCTTCTACAACCCTGAAGTTTGGCAAGGTTACTCAGTTTGCATTGGTGCACAAGTGTGCCTGCAGAGCTCTGTAGTTGTGGCAAGCATTCAGACATGGCAGCCTGTTGTGTTTGTCCACATAAGATGCTGCTACCTGACTGGGAATATCCTCTTCAAGTTCCTCCCACCTGAGTCCTGCTGATTACAGCTTTTACGGCTACACTCTACTCAACATGAGGAGTAAGTTGAACCTCTACTTATGGCACTGTGTTGAAGATTTGAGAACTAGAATTCCATTGTTTGGGATGGAAACTATGCCAACCATTGCTGTGGACAACAATGAGTCAAATGATCTCTGCCGGGAACACTCAGAATGAGGTTCTCAGTCATTGCAACATAAGAGCATTTACTGCTTTCAATGTTTCTTAGGAAGAATGCCAGAAACCTGCAGCCAGCAGGCCCCCAGGTGTTCCAGTTTAATATCTCCTTGTAAATCCTACCTAGTTTCTTCTACACCAGTGAAGTTTGGTAAAGTTACTTAGTTTGAATTCCTGCACAGTTGCGCCTGCAGACCTCTGCAGTAGTTACAAGCATTGAGACATGGCATCCAGTTGTGCTTGTCCCCTTAGGATGCTGCCCTCTGACTGGGAATATCTGCTTCACATTCTTCCCACCTGACTCCTGCTGATTCCAGCTTTTACAGCTACACTGTCCTCAACCTGAGTATTTAGTTGAACCTCTTCTTATGGCACTGTGTTAAGATTTTAGAACCAGATTTCCATTGTTTGGGACGGGACTATGTCCATCAATTGTTATGGAGTGCAATGGAAATATCAGCCTCTAAATAATCCACGGTTGTGTTGAGCCGAGTGACCTCTGCCAGGAAGACTCAGAATGAGGTTCTAAGTCATCACAACATAAGAGCATTTCACTGCTTTCAGATTCTTGGGGCCAGCAAGCCCCCAGGTGTTCCAGGTTAATATCTCCTTGTAAATTCTTTGTGGTTTCCTCTACACCCCTGAAGTGTGGAGAGGTAACTCAGTTTGCATTGCTACACAAAAGCGCCTTCAGAGCTCTGCAACGGTTGCAAGCATTCAGCCATGGCAGCCAGTTGTGATTGTCCCCTTAGGACGTTGTCTTGTGAGTGGGAAGATCCGCTTCCCTTTCCTCCCACTGGAGCCCTGCTGATTACAGCTTTTATAGCTACACTATCCTCAACCTAAAGCGGAAGTTGAACCTCTACTTAGGGCACTGTGTGGAAGATTTGAGAACAAGGCTTTCATTGTTTGGGACATAAACCAGGTCCATGCATGGCTAAGGATAGTACAGAAATATCAGCCTGTAAATATTCCACGGTTGTGTTGAGCCGAATGACCTCTGTCAGGAACACTAAGAATGAGGTTCTGAGTCACTGCAACTTAAGAGTATTTCACTGTTTTCAAGGCTTCTTAGGAAGAATGTCAGAATCTGGTGGCCTACAGGTCCCCAGGTGTTCCTAGGCAATATCTCCCTATAATTGTTTCGTCGTTTCTTCTACACCCCTGAAGTTTGGTAAGGTTACTCAGGTGGCATTGTTGCACAATTGCTCCTGCAGAGCTCTGCAGCGGTTGCAAGCATTCAGACATGGCAGCCAGTTGTGTTTGTCCTGGAGGATGTGGCCAGGTGACTGGGAATGTCCACTTCCCTTTCCTCCCACTGGAGTCTTGCTGATTACAGTTTTTATTTCTACACTATCCTCAACCTGAAGAGTAAATTGAACCTCTACTTATGGCACTATGTTGAAGATTAGAGAACAAGATTTTCGTTGTTTGGGACACAACATATATCTATCCATTGCTTTGGATGGAACCTGAAATATCAGCCTGTAAATACTCCACGGTTGTGCTGAGCCAAATGACCTCTTCCTGGAACACTCATAATGAGGTTCTGAGTCATCACAACAGAAAAGCATTTCACTGCTTTCAAGGATTCTTAGGAAGAATTCCAGATTCTTGTGGCCGTTAGACCCCCAGGGGTTCCAGGTTAATATTTCCTTGTAAATCCTCGGTGGTTTCTTCTAAACCCCTGAAGTTTGGCAAGGTTACTCAGTTTGCATTGCTGTACAAAAGCGCCTGCAGAGCTCTCCAGCGATTGTCAGCATTCAGACATGGCAGCCAGTTGTGCTTGTCCATTGGATGCTGCCAGGAGACCTGGAATATCAGCTTCCCTTTCCTACCACCAGAGTCCTGCTGATTACAGCTTTTACCTCTACACTATCCTCAACCTGAAGCGGAAGTTGAACCTCTACTTATGGCACTGTGTTGAAGATTTGAGAACAAGACTTTGTTGTTTGGATGCAGCATATCCATCCATTGCTATGGATGGAATTGGAAATATCAGCCTCTAAATACTCCCGGTTGTGTTCAGCCGAATGACCTCTGCTGGGAACACTCAGAATGAGGTTCTGAGTTATTGAGACATAGGAGCATTTCACTGCTTTCAAGGCTTCTTAGGAAGAAATCCAGAATCTTGGTGCCGGCAGGTCTCTGGGTGTTCCGGGTGAACACCTCCTTGTAAATCCTCCGTGGTTTCTTCTACACCCGTGAAGTTTGGCAAGGGTACGTAGTTTGCATTGCTGCACAATCACGTCTGCAGAGCTCTGCCACGGTTGCAAACAATCAGACGTGGCAGCCAGATATGCTTGTCCCCTTAGGACACTGCCAGCTGACTGGGTATATCTGTTTTCCGTTCTTCACATCTGAGTGCTACTGATTACAGCTTTGATGGCTACAATCTACTCAACCTGAGGAGTAAGTTCAACCTTTACTTATGGCACTCTGTGAAAGTTTGGAGAAGCAGACCTCACTTTTGGCACGCGACCACTGTCCATCCAGGACAATGGACTGCACTGTCTATATCAGGCTCTAATTAGTCCACGGTTGTGTTCAGCCAAATGACCTCTGCCTGGAACACTCAGAATGAGGTTCTGAGTTATTGCAACATAGGAGCGTTTCACTGCTTTCAAGGTTTGTTATGAAGAATTCCAGAATCTTGCTGCCGGCAGGCCGGAGGGTGTTCTGGTTGCCCATCTCCTTTTAAATCCTCTGTGGTTTCTTCAACACCCATGAAGTTTGTCAAGGGAACGCAGTTTGCATTGCTGCACAAATGGGCCTGCAGAGCTCTGCTGCAGTTGCAAACATTCAGACATGGCAGCCAGATATGCTTGTCACCAAAGGACACTGCCAGCTGACTGGGTATATCTGCTTCCCCTTCTTCTCATCTGAGTGCTACTGATTACAGCTTTGACGGCTACACTCTACTAAACCTGAGGAGTAAGTTCAACCTCTACTTATGGCACTCTGTGAAAGTTTGGAGAACCACACCTAAGTTGTTTGGGACACAACCTCTGTCCATCCAGCACTATGGAGGGCACTGGCTATATCAGGCTCTAATTAGTCCATGATTGTGTTCAGCCGAATGACCTCTGCCAGGAACACTCAGAAAGAGGTTTTGAGTTATTGCAACATAGGAAGGTTTCACTCCTTTCAAGGCTTCTTATGAATTATTCCAGAATCTTGCTGCCGGCAGGCCTCCAGGTATTCCACATGAACATCGTGTAAATCCTCCGTGGTTTCTTCTACACCCGTGAAATTTGGCAAGGGTACGCAGTTTGCATTGCTGCACAATTGCCCCTGCAGAGCTCTTCTGCAGTTGCAAACATTCAGACGCAGCAGCCAAATATGCTTGTCGCCATAGGACACTGCCAGCTGACTGGGTTTATCTGCTTCCCATACTTGTCTTCTGAGTGATACTGATTGCAGCTTTAACAGCTACACTCTACTCAACCTGAGGAGTAAGTTGAACCTCTACTTATGGCACTCTGTGAAAGTTTGGAGAACCAGACCTAAGTTGTTTGGCAGGCGACCACTGTCCATCCAGCACTATGGACGGCACTGGCTATATCAGGCTCTAATTAGTCCACTGTTGTGTTCAGCTGAATGACCTCTGCCTGGAACACTCAGAATGAGGTTCTGAGTTATTGAAACATAGGAACGTTTCAGTGCTTTCAAGGCTTCTTAGGAAGAATTCCAGAATCTTGCTGTCTGCAGGCCTCCGGTTGTTCCGGGTGACCATCTCCTTTTAAATCCTCCGTGGTTTCTTCTACACCCGTGAAGTTTGGCAAGGGTACGCAGTTTGCATTGCTGCACAATTTTGCCTGCAGAGCTCTGCCGTGGTTGCAAACATTCAGACGTAGCAGCCAGATATGCTTGTCGCCGTAGGACACTGCCAGCTGACTGGGTATATCTGCTTCCCGTTCTTCTCATCTGAGTGCTACTGATTACAGATTTGACAGCTACACTCTACTCAACCTGAGGAGTAAGTTGAACCTCTACTTATGGCACTCTGTGAAAGTTTGGAGAACCACACCTAAGGTGTTTGGCAGGCGACCACTGTCCATCCAGCACTATGGAGGGCACTGGCTTTATCAGGCTCTAATTAGTCCATGGTTGTGTTCAGCCGAATGACCTCTGCCGGGAACACTCAGAATGAGATTCTGAGTTATTGCAACATAGGAGCGTTTCAGTGCTTTCCAGGCTTCTTAGCAGGAATTCCAGAATCTTGCTGCCGGCAGGCCTCCGGGTGTTTTGCGTGAACATATTGTAAATCCCCCGTGGTTTCCTCTACAGCCGTGAAGTTTGGCAAAGGTACGCAGTTTGCATTGCTGCACATTTGTGCTTGTAGAGCTCTGCCACGGTTGCAAACATTCAGACCTGGCAGCCAGATAGGCTTGTCCCTGTAAGATTCTGCCAGCTTACTAGGTATATCTGCTTCCCATTCTTCTCATCTGAATGATACTGATTATAGCTTTGACGGCTACGCTCTACTCAACCTGAGGAGTAAGTTTTACCTCTACTTATGGAACTCTGAAAGTTTGGAGAACCAGACATCAGTTGTTTGGCATGCCACCAGTGTCCATCCAGGACTATGGACTCCACTGGCTATATCAGGCTCTAATTAGTCCACGGTTGTGTTCAGCTGAATGACCTCTGCCGGGAACACTCAGAATGAGGTTCTGAGTTACTGCAACCTAGGAGCATTTCACTGCTTTCAAGGCTTCTTAGGAAAGATTCCAGAATCTTGCTGCCAGCAGGCCTCCGGATGTTCTGGGTGAACATCTCCCTGTAAATCCTCCCTGGTTTCTTCTACACCCGTGAAGTTTGGCAAGGTTAAGCCATTTGCATTGCTGCACAATTTCGCCTGCACA
Organism: Dipodomys ordii; assembly: GCF_000151885.1. Lineage (NCBI taxonomy): Eukaryota > Metazoa > Chordata > Mammalia > Rodentia > Heteromyidae > Dipodomys > Dipodomys ordii. The sequence goes on along the minus strand of NW_012267499.1, from coordinate 713 downwards.
GCTCTGCTTCGGTTGCAAACATTCAGACCTGGCCGCCAGATATGCTTGTCTCCGTAAGAAACTGCCAGCTGACTGAGTATATCTGCTTCCCGTTCTTTTCATCTGAGTGCTACTGATTACAGCTTTGATGGCTACACTGTACTCAACCTGTGGAGTAAGTTGAATCTCTACTTATGGCAATCTGTGAAAGTTTGAACCAGATTTCAGTTGTTTGGCACTCAACCACTGTTCATCCAGGTCTATGGAGGGCACGTGCTATATCAGGCTCTACGGCTCGGGTATATCAGGCTCTAATTAGTCCACGGTTGTGTTCAGCTGAATGACCACTGCCGGGAACACTCAGAATGAGGTTCTCAGTTATTGCAACATAGGAGTGTTTCACTCCTTTCAAGGGTTCTTAGGAAGAATTCTAGAGTCTTGTGCCTGTAGGCATCCCGGTGTTCTGGTTTAACATCTCCTTGTAAATCCTCCGGGGTTTCTTCTACACTCCGGATGTTTGGCAAGGCTACCAAATAATCCTAACCCTAACCCTAACCATATCCCTAATCCTAACACTAACCCACACCTTCACCCTCACCCTAAACTTCAACCTCACTGTAAACACTCACTCTAACCCTAGCCCACACCCTAATCCTAACCCTAACCCTCAGGCTCACCCTAATTCTTTTTTTTTAATTTAATTTAATTTTATTTGTGAACATACTGTACAGAGG
>NW_012267498.1:558371-558807 GCF_000151885.1 Dipodomys ordii | reverse complement strand
TGCGGCAGCTGCTGCCCCAGCGGCCTGCGGCGGAGCCTGCTGGGGCACGGGGCGCGCAGCAAGCCCTACTCGTGCCCGGAGTGCGGCAAGAGCTTCGGCGTGCGCAAGAGCCTCATCATCCACCACCGCAGCCACACCAAGGAGCGGCCGTACGAGTGCGCCGAGTGCGAGAAGAGCTTCAACTGCCACTCGGGCCTCATCCGCCACCAGATGACGCACCGCGGCGAGCGGCCCTACAAGTGCTCGGAGTGCGAGAAGACCTACAGCCGCAAGGAGCACCTGCAGAACCACCAGCGGCTGCACACGGGCGAGCGGCCCTTCCAGTGCGCGCTCTGCGGCAAGAGCTTCATCCGCAAGCAGAACCTGCTCAAGCACCAGCGCATCCACACCGGCGAGCGGCCCTACGCCTGCGGCGAGTGCGGCAAGAGCTTCCGCT
>NW_012267498.1:549437-558251 GCF_000151885.1 Dipodomys ordii | reverse complement strand
CCCCAGGCCTCTCCAGGCCCCGCCCGAGAGGGACTAGGGCTGGGCTGGGGGGGAGGGGAGGGCTGGACTGGGGAGATCGGGGAGGGGGGCGCCTTTTGGGGGACCCGCCATCCCGCCCTCCATCCTGTCCTCGACGCACCTCCCCGCCCTCTCTGCACGTCCTGCTGGAAATCGGGCACGGGAATTGCACTCCAGACTGGGTCGCCCGAGGGTCGGACGACAAGGGGGCACAGCCTAAGTTGGACAGCTAGCCCGTCTCCGAAGGGGGACGGAATGGCCGGGGATGGTGCCGGAGGGACAGCGAGGAGGCTGGAGTCTCTGGACGAGGCCCTCGGGGACCCCCCACGGTGTGCCCGCCGGCCGCAGACTCGGATGGGGGCCCTGCCTAGGGGGTGGCGGTGCGGGGGGGGGTCCCAGAACCCTTCTGAAAGAAGGGGATCCCACCCCGCGGGGCAGAGGCGCCCCCGGAAGAAGAAGCGGAGGCGAGCCGCGGCGCGCGCCAAGGGTGCCATCACTGCCTCGCGCTCCCACGGCGCTTTATACTTTTGTAAAGTGTTTTCTATCCGTTATCTATCTTCACTCTTAGCCTATCCCTCCCAGAGAGGTGGGGTAGGGTCTGCCCGACGTGGTGACTGAGGAAAGGGAGACACAGGTGTGATCGTGTCCCCCAAGATCGGACGAGAACCAGGGGCGTGGCGGAGCCGCTCCCGGGCGCGGGCGCAGCGCAGTGTCCCGGCCACACACACACTGCCTACCTCCTTGGCCTGAGAGACCACCCTCGCCTGGCCTTCCCGGTCTCTCTCCTCCCCGTCCTCCCCTTGGATGTCCTCTGTGCGCCCCCCCCGCCCCCCTTTCAGAAGCCACAGGGGCCACTGCCTGGCGTTGGGATTGGGGAATGGATGGGCTACAGCCTGGTGCTTGGGCTGGCGCCGCCCGCTCCCCCCCACTCCCCTCCCGCCTCCTGCCCTTCCCACCAGTCCCTCCGTCGCGTGCAGCAATAGATTCTCACTGCACAGCAGAGCCGCCGGGGCCTGGGTCAGGACTCGCCCGAGGGCCCGCCCTGTGGCGGGCTGAGGGTGAGGACCAGGCCTCTGCCGCCAGAGCGGCCGCCAAGGAATCAGTCAGCCCTGGTGGGCCGGGCGAGTGGGTGCTAGCGCCCGCCCTCGCCCTCTCTCCCGCCCTCGGGCCTCCCAACTGGTGCTATCTGTCACCCGGACGCGCGGACCCAGCCCCGCTCCCCGCGGCCGCCCGCCCGGACGCGCCCGCAGGACCCTCTCGTGCCGGAGCATCGCTCCGTGGCTCCCACGGCCTCCATTTCCGCATTTTGCATGGCCAGGCACCGGGGTGGGGGTGGCATGCCCCACGACCCTTGTTTGTGTCCCCCTCAAAAGGCTTTTCTTGCGTCTCCTGTGGATCCCGCTTCTCTCCCGGCTGGGGAGCACCCCGCCTCTGCGCTCGCCCGCCCGCTGCGCCTGCTCTCCTCAGACCCCCCCTTTTTTTTTTGCCGTGCAAAGGGAATTCTTGAAATTAAATAAAAGATAACCAGATTGCCGACTGCATGTGCGCCACGCTGGAGGCTTCTCCAGTGTGGCTTCCTACAGTAAAGCCTCAACTCACTGGGATTTCCCCTCCCCCCCCCTTTTCTTCATTTGGCTCTTTGAAGGGGTTCAGTCTTGGGAAGCGAGTCAGACACGGTTCGGTGGAGTGGAAGGGGCCTCTGGCCATGAGGATGGTTGCAAGGAGACTGCACCTTCTCCAAAGCATAGGCAATCTAAACGGTGAAAAGTAAGATCCACATTGTTTTAGCTGTTGGAAGTGTGAGGAAGAGGGAGAAATAACTATTGGGAGTGAAGATTTAAGCCTGGAGCTTATGCTTGTAATCCTAGCTACTCAGGAGGCTGAGATCTGAGGATCGCGGTTCAAAATCAACCAGAGCAGGAGATAGATCTTCAATTACCCACCAAAAAGCTGGAGGGAAGGTGTGTTCCAAGTAGGAAAAGCTATGGGATAGCACCCAGGCCCCGAGTTCAAACCCTACTACTGGGAGAGGGGGCAGGGAGGGAGGAATAGGGGTTCAAAATACTTGAGCACATAGCTCGAGTCTAACCCTTTTATTTTACTTTCAAGAAGCTGATTCCCAAAGAGGTTTAGCTAGTAAGAGCCAAGAGTACCATTCCCTGGAGCCTTGTCTAGTGGGTCCCACCTTACCAAGTGCCCTCAGCTACACTATGTATGATCCTCCTGCTTCTGCCTCCCTCCCAAGTGCTGGGATTACAGGCAAGCTCTACCATACCTGCTCAGAAAAAAAGTGTTGATTTTTGTTTTGTTTTTAAAGTGGCTGTTTTACAAATGGTTGCATGGAGTAAAAAAAAAAAAATAGTGAAAAAAAAAAGACGTACAAGAGTAAAACTTGTTTCCTCCTAGACTCTCAGTACCCGCTGCTCAGAGCTTCTGTGTGTAGTTTGCCAAATGATTTGCTTCCTCAGCTCATTGTATCCTTTCTGGACTTTCTGACCCTAGTGTCCTAGAGAGTTCCAACAGAGGAGTCTGGTCACTTCCCTTTACTACAACTGCCACCAGGTTACTAGATACAGGCAGAGGCCTCAAAAGATGCTGCTCTTTAGAAGTACAGGGAGAGAGGTTCAGGGAAGGGGAAGAGGATTTCAACTCAGTCCTTGAGTTCCTTGCTTAACAATTTGTGAGGAGGCAGAATTCTTAGAGGATGAGATGGGAAAAGGGTGGGGTCTAGAAACATTTTTCATATTTCATAAACACGTAGTGAGTAAACAAGTATAAGACCCAGTCCTTGTCCTCTTCAGGCCTGAAATCTAATAGGAGAGAAAGGTATTTATGAGAACAAATCCATTAGAAAGGTTATGTGTATCTAAGGATTGCCACAATAACGGACAGAAAGCTGAGGAGCCACGTTCAAAGAATCAATTCAGGAGGCTGGGGATGTGGCTCAGTGGTAGAGTGCTTGCCTAGCATGCTTGAAGCCCTGGGTTTGATTCCTCAGTACCGCATACAAAGAAAAAGCTAGAAGTGGCACTGTGGCTCAAGTGGTAGAGTGCTAGCTTTGAGCAAAAGAAGCTCAGGGACAGTGCCCAGGCCCTGAATTCAGGCATCAGGATTAGCAAAAAAAAAGAAAAGAAAAAAAAGATGGGTTCAAAGTCATCCTGGAGAGAAGAATCTATGAGACTTATCTTCAATTAACTCACAAAATGCTAGGAGTGGAGGTATGGCTTGAGCAAAAAACAAAACAAAAAACCTAGTGAATGCAAGGTCCTGAGTTCAAATCCCAATACTGGCACACAGAAAAAGAAATCAAGTTTTTCAAGAAGTGGCTGTCAACATTTGAATTCCAATGGGGAAAGGAAAGGATAAATGCAAACTGACATTTAGGTTTGTGACTTCATTGTAGCATTAGACTTGGATCTTGGAAATGCCAAAGCAAAGCAGAAACAAGAAACTTCCTGTTTGTGAATACTTAACTATATCCCACTAACGCATCAACAGAAGCACTTACCATAAATTATTTATTCTAGTTCTGTCAACACCCCTACAATGAAGGTTTCATGTCTCAGTGGGAAGGTAGGAGCACTAAGATAGCAAAAGATGCATCACTGCATGAAGGAGCCGGACTAGAAGAGTACTAATAATCATGAGCACTCCTTGAGATCTTACTCTGTGACATTCTAAATTTGACTTGAATTCACTCATTTAATCCACACAAATCAATGAGATTAACCATTATTATCATCCAATAATGATGGGATGGCAGTAGCAAGAACTTAATGCCTCAGCTGGGTGCCAGCAGCATACTTATAATCCTAGCTATTCAGAAGGTTGAATCTGAGGATGACCGTTTGAAGCCAGCCCAAGCAGGAAAGTCCATGAGACTCCCTAATTATCTACCCCAAAACCAGAAATGGAACTGGGGCTCAAGTGGTAGAGTGCCAATGTTGAGCAAAAAAGCTAAGGGACAGCACCCAGGCCCTGAGTTCAAGCCCAAGTACCACAACAACAAAAATTAAAGCCTCCCTTAAGTACACATTTAATAGGCAGCATTGCTGGGCCAGGTCCCCGATGGTGCCACATTCTGACTTTCTAGCTTACACCATGTCTGCAAAGCCTTCAGTGCTTGGTGCTGCCGCCCTGGCAGGCTTGAATTTTTTGTTCTTTTGGTCAATTGTGGGGCTTGAACTCTGGGCTTGGGCGCTGTCCCTGAGCTCTTCAGCTCAAGGTGAGCACTCTACCACTTGAGCCACAGCGCCACTTCCAACGTAGGAAATGTGATCTAACCCCTCTTCCAGAGGTCAGGCACAGCCTTCAGGGATGCTGAATCATGCTGACTCTAAAGAGCCCAATGTGTAAGCCAGAGTGTCAATTTAACAATTTTGAGATAAACTTGACAGTCATATCAGACTAACGTACATGTTTTCTCTCCAAAGCTACATGGAAGCCTGCTCAGAAATGCAATAAAGGAATCAGATCTCTGACAGAATTGTTTAGCAGCCTTGATATTTAGCAGTGTCTTGATATGTCTTTTTCCATAATCATGATCCTTCCTTCCTTCCTTCCATCCATCTTTTGCCAGTCCTGGAGCTTGAACTCAAGGCCTGGACTTTTTTTTTTTTTTTTTTGGTTGGTCATGGGGCTTGAACTCTGGGCCTGGGCACTGTCCTTCAGCTCTTCAGCCCAAGGTGAGCACTGTACCACTTGAGCCACAGCACCACTTCAGGTTTTCTGGTAGTTCATTGGAGGTAAGAGTCTCACGGACTTTCCTGCCCGGGCTGGCTTTGAACTGCAATCCTCAGATCTCAGCCTTCTGCATAGCTAGGATTACAGGTACGAGCCACTGGCACCCAGTGAAGCCATGCTTTTCAAATCAGAACTCAGAACAGAGTCTAACAGGACCAGGACTGGATTCATTATATGCAATCAATGATACCTTGGATTTTCCAAGGCATGTGATTACCATAAATAATAGGTAACTTGGATTGGCCCTGGCCTTTGACATAACAACATTGGTACTGAAAGTATGTTTCTAATTTCCAAAAAGCCAAACAAGAGGCAAGCGTTGGGAAGAAAACCACTTCCCATTTGGAAGACTCTTTTCTCAAAGGAGGTGACATGTTTTTTCTTTAGAGCAAAGTCAGAGTTTTATATATTGTTGAATCTCTGATAGCATTTATCAACAGAGAAGACACATGAAAGGTCCCTGGGTCGGCCTGTCACTCAGAAAGCGCGCTTGACTTTGAGAACTGAGCTCTCTTAGATTGCCCTGGACTCCAGCTTGGAATTCCAAGCTGCTGTTCACCCTCCCGCCGCACGGTGGCGCGAGGCAAATACCGCGTGACGAGACTTGGGAGCGGGCGGCCGCTCTTGTCCGGGGCTGAAGGTGGGGGTGGGGGGGGCAAGGACCGCTCCCAGAATGCACTTTGTATCAACACGGCGGCGACTGCGGCTTTCCTCCGGGTCCGGCGATCTAGCGGACCGGCGCGAGCCTCGCGGGCCGGCGGGAGGAAGCGGGCGTTGAGAGGCGGCGGGAGCCATGGCGGAGTCGGCGCCTGCCCGGGTAAGACGGGGACTCGCGCGGCCTGGAGGACGGCCGCGCCGCGGGCCGGGGCGGGGCTTCGCGCGGGGACTCGGCCGGGCGGCCGGGCTCCAGCTGACGCGGACGCTCGCCGGGCGCCGGCTCCAGAAACTTCCGTGAGGCTCGCTCCGAGGGTTGTCCCTGCGTCCGTGCGCGTTCTCCCTCGCGCCCCGGAGACCCCAGCGCGCGGCTGGGAAGCCCCTCGGGCCCCCGCGGCCTCCCCGGGGCGGCGACCCCAGCCTCCCGCGCGGCCCGGGGCGCCGGCGCCCGGCGTCCCTCCGCGTGTCGTGTGGTTGTGTTTTCATTTGCTTGCTCTTGTGTGGGTTGAATGCGAGGGCCTGACACTTGCTGTGTAGTAGGTGCTCTACCACCGGAACCGTGCCTCTAGTCATCTTGTACTTTTTAGTTTTCCAGAGACTCAGGTTTCTTCCCCCGACTGGCCCGAGTCTGTGGTCTCATCCACCTGCTCCTCCTCCTACATAGAGAGGATCCCGGATGCCTGCCACCCTGCCTATGTCATTGGTTGAGATGGGGTTCTTGCACACCCTGGGCTGGGCTGAGGGTCACCCTCCTCCCGATATGCGTCTGCTTACTAGCTGGGATGGCAGGCATGGGTCACCGGTGCCCGGCCAGGAAAACATCATCATCATTGTTATTAATGTTATTATTAGTCGGTCGTGGGGCTTGAAATCTGAGTTTGGGCGCTGCTCCTGACCTCTGCTGCTCAAGGCCAGCGCTCTACCACTTGAACCCTAGCGCCACTTCCGGTTTTCTGGTGGGTTTTTATTGGAGATGAGAGTCTCACGGACTTTCCTGCCCGGGCTGGGTTTGAACCGTGAACCTCAGATCTCGGCCTCCTGAGTGGCTGGGATGACAGGCGTGAGCCACCGGCGCCTGGTTGAGAACATTTTTGTTAAAAAAATAAATTCATCCCACCCCTTGACAAAGACTCCACTGAACACTTCATAGCAGAACATTCCGTTTTCTGTGCTTCCTCAGTCCTTCCACTCTCTCTGTATCTTCATTCTCAGTTCCTAGGCACTCACTCGTAGGTGGGTTCTAAATTGCCAGGCTTTTCTCACGAAGGCCATGTGTCATCAGTCATGCAAACCCAACAAATAATGCATCTGACATGCTGAAAGCCCAAAGCAGTGGGGGAGGAGGACAGGGAGGGGGACAAAGCAGAGGGCATTTCACCCCCCAGATTGTGCAGATCTCCTCCTTTACTAAGGGTGAAAGGTCTAGGACAGGAGGCGAAGGGAGTAGTTGCATGAATAAACGGAACTTGTGTACTGCTTGTGGCGGTTTCCATTTATCTGTGATTATGTTCTTTTCTGTTATCCTTTTTAAGATTGTTATTATAAAGGTGATATACAGAGGGGTTACAGTTACATAAGCTAGGTAATGGGTACATTTCTTTTGGAGAAGGTCACCTTTTCCCTTGCTTTCCCAGTTTTTCCTTCTGATCCCCACCCACAAGTTGTATCATTCATTTTCAGCATAGCACCTAGTGAGTTCCATTGCTGTATTTATTCTCCCTTTGTCCCTCCATTTCTGTGCCCTCCCCTTACCCTTCTAAAGACAGATAAACTAACAAACAAGACAGAAAGAAAAGAAAACATAGCCAGGTCCTGGTGGCTCATGCTTGTAATTTTAGCTACTCAGGAGGCTGAGATCTGAGGATTGGGGTTCAAAGCCAGCCTGGGCAGGAAAGTCTGTGAGACTCTCATCTCCAATAAAAAGCACCGGAAAACCAGAAGTGACAATTAGCACAAGTGGTAGAACACTAGTTTTGAGCCCAAAGAGGCTGAGGGACAGCACCCAGACCCTGAATTCAAGCCCCAGGACCAGCAAAAAAGGAAAGAAAGAAAGAAAAAACAGCAACAAAGAAAATGCCTCTTGTTTCCATTTCCTGAAGTTCCATCCGATATATATTTTATATATATATATATAGAAGCACATGGACATTGATTGCCTCTTTATGATCCTTCCCTAAGAGTGTCCTCCTTTGGTCTCACTGTGTGTGAATGTCTAAAGTCCTATATATTTTACCATGTTACAGTGTATATTAGATCTAGCTTCTGCATATGAGAGAAAACATGAACATTTGTCTCTCTGAGCTCAACCTGATTTGCTGTAGGTCCATCCATTTCTCTGCAAATGACATACTATTGATTATGATTTGAAAACTTTTACTAAGGAAATTCTTCTAATCATTTCCCAGATAGCTTTTGAATATTTGAGGGGAGGCTTATCACTGGAGACTTATCCACAGGCCTTTTCTCATGGAGAGCACTGCCTGGATTTGGTCATGTTTATTTGGTGGCAGCTCATTTTGGCTTCAGGTGGTTTATCTGCTGGGGAAAGGATTCCAACATGAATTGGGGTGGAAAGAAGTGACAGAGATAGCTGGCCAGCAGAAAACGATGACCAGGGCAGCAGCTGTCATTAAGACAATTTCTCCCCAAAGCAGTGTTTTAATGCCAGGCTGGCAGGTCAGAAGCGGAGGGGCTGCCACTCATCTCTGCTATTGTGATCCTGCTCTTGGGCATTTCTCACAGAAGTTAGTGGGGTATAAGGTGGAAATCAGGTGTGCCAGGCCAGTGGTTTCTCCCAAGTCATAACTTTTGGAGAAGGATAAGTAATCATCCAGCAAGTTAACACCTAACTTGCTAGATCTATCACTCAGGCACCTTAGACTAGGAGACCATGTTCTGAGGCTTCTGACTTCTTTATTCAGTTGTGGACAATCTTGTGTCATAAACATTTCATCTCCGGTTCAGGTCTCAGCAGGCTGATGTCCTTCTCTAAGCTAATGCTGCTCTCTTTTCCAGATCAGGGTACTGTATACTATTAAGTCCTGGCAGAGGTCCAACCAGAATCTGGATGCTTTCAGATCAGGATAGTTAAGAGCAGCTCGGTTCCTCCCAGCATGCCAGCAGTGTGCTAATAGTCTGAGAACTTTTCCCAACTTTATATAAGGGGGAGGTTTTAACTAAAATGAACATTGCAAAGAATCTTTGGAAATACAGATGTTGTATTTCTTCTTGTAGTTTTCATGGATTCTAAGTTTCTCAAGGCAGACTGATTAATAGGGTTCCTCAGTTCTCCTGCCTTTATCCTGCATGATGAGCAGAGAGTATGCGATCTCCAAGTTGGTTTTTTTTTTGGGGGGGTCCAGTCATGGGGCCTGAACTCTGGGCCTGGGTGCTGTCCCT
>NW_012267498.1:529654-547357 GCF_000151885.1 Dipodomys ordii | reverse complement strand
GTGGGGCCTGAACTCTGGGCCTGGGCACTGTCCCTCAGCTCTTCAGCTCAAGGCTAGCGCTCTACCACTTGAGCCATAGTGCCACTTCCGGCTTTTTCTTTTTGCTTATGTGATGCTGAGGAATCGAACCCAGGGCCTCAGGCATGCAAGGCAAGCGCTCTACCACTGAGCCACCTTCCCAGCCCATCCTACTGTAATTTTTAAAAGATAAAATTAAAAGGTCGCTCTGTGGAAATGGCTAAATATAAAAAGAATTTGAATACAATATCCAGGGTAATAATTAAATATAGTTGATATATGTATATTATTGTTAGAGATAGAAAGTGGCCTACATTTATAATAATTTTAAGAGACACTCCATTTTCTATCTTGATATGACATCTCTATCAAGTTTTTTTTCTTTGTGTGTACCTCTGTAGAGTGAACCCAGGGTTTTGTGGAGGCTAGACAAATGCTCTATTACTTGAACCACTTCACATCACCTTCCTTTACATTTTGTTTTTCAGATATGGTCTGGCCTTCAGTATCCATCTGCCTCTACCTTTTGCCTCTACCTCCTATCTCTGCTTCCACAATAGCTGAAATTATAGGCATGTACCACCATGTCTGGCTGACATCTCTAAAATTATATGCACCTAATAATGTAGCCTCAAAATCTTATTTTTAAAAAAATTGACAGAACTACAAGGAAAACATCATCATTGGTGAAGAGTCTAACCCACCCTCAATATTTTTATCTAACAAGATTAAAAATTCTGGGGGCTGGTGGCTTACACTTGTAATCCTTGCTACTCAGGAGGCTGAGATCCTGAGGATCATGGTTCAAAGCCAGCCCAAGCAACAAAGTCCATGAGACTTTTATCTCCAATTAACTACCAGAAAACCAGAGCTGTGGCTCAAAAGTGGTAGAGCCACTAGCCTTGAGCAAAAGAGGTCAGGGACACTGCCCAGACTTTGAATTCAAGCCCCACAACCAACAACAATAAAAGATAAAAAATTAAAAAGAGAGCCAGGCACTGGTGGCTCATGCCTGTAATCCTAGCTACTCAGGAGGCTGAGATCTGAGGATCACGGTTCAAAGCCAGCCTGGGCAGAAAGTCCGTGAGACTCTTATCTCCAATAAACCACTAGAAAACCGTAAGTGGTGCTGTGGCTCAAGCGGTAGAGCGCTCACCTTGAGCTGAAGAGCTGAGGGACAGCGCCCAGGCTCAGAGTTCAAGCCTCATGACCAACAAAAAAAATTAAAAAGAAGGGTTGAAGGTGTGGCTCAGGTGGTAGAGCACCAGCCAATGAGTGAAAGTGTCAGATACTGAGTGTGAGTCCCAGTCATGGACTCACAGTATAAGCCGGGCACTGGTGGCTCATACCTGTAATCTAGCTACTCAGGATGCTGAGATCTGAGGATTACAGTTCAAAGACAACCAGGGCAGGAAAGTCCTTGAGACTCTTATCTCCAATTAACTCCTAGACAACTGGAAGTGGAGCTGTGTCTCAAAGTGATAGAATGCTAGCTTTAATCAAAAGAGCTCAGGGACAGTGCCAGCCCCCAAAACAAAAAAATATAGTACATCCAATAGGACTTTTCAAGATAAGGAAAAATTTGAAATCTGACTATTCAGTGCTATAGACACTAGGTATATGGAACTATTGAATATTTGAAATGTGGCTAGTATGACCAAGCAGCAGTTTTAAACTTTATTTCATTTGAATTACATTAAATTTAAAAAGTCATACCAATGCCTATTAGCACAAATATAGGAGATATGGTTAATATATTTTCCCATATATCTACCTGTAATACCATATGTAGAGATAAAATAAACTCAGAAACACAAGGCAAAAAAAAGATGCCCATCCCCTCTGGTTTACAAGTGCTTGTGCACAAGTCTGAGGGTTATTCTGGATTAAAAATATGGTTGTCCACAAGTCTGTGGGTTGGTGTTGGTTGTGGTTTGGGACCTTAGGTGGGGCTGTTGAGTTTTGGGATTTTCAAGTGACTGCAGCAGTATTGTTGGCCTGGGATTTGTGGCACTAGACAGAGTGGAGCAAAGGCAAGGTTTGTCCATACAAAACTTCCTCTAACTGCAGGTTGCTGTGCAAAATGGATGTTGTCTTAAGTCACCAAGTTTCACAGCAGAAGACTAGAATATGTAACTAGGGAATTTGCTAATGTATTGAAAGATAATGCAAAACACCTTAAAATGTAGAAGCACACTGTATACTATGTATATGGATTGAAACATTATATCATAAAGATAATTATCAAATTTATCTGTGGAATTTGATTCATTCCCAACAAAATCGCTAACAATATTTTTCTGAAATTAGACAAGTTAATAAAGTATTACCAGACCAAAATAAATAAATGAAAGTATAGTACAGGCCGGGCACTGGTGGCTCATATCTGACATTCTAGCTACTCAGGAGACTGAGATCTGAGGATCACAGTTCAAAGACAGCCAGGGCAAGAAAGTCCTTGAGACTCTTATCTCCAATTAACTACCAAAAGTTGGAATTGGAGCTGTGGTTCAAGTGGTAAAGTGCTAACCTTGAGCAAAAAAACAACTCAGGGACAGAGTCCAGGCCATGAGTTTAAGCCTCAGGACTTACACAAGAAAAAAATACATACATCTGAGTTGAATGTTACCAAATTAAATTGAAGTATCACTTTAGACTGTCAATTGTTTTGTCTTTGACTCTAATTGTAGTTTTCTTAATAGGGACTGTATCTTGTACTTACTTAATGGTAATGGCATTTAGGACCATAATGGCACGTGTATTGTCAAAAAATTGTGATATTCCGGGGCTGGGAAGGTGGCTCAGTGGTAGAGTACTTGCCTTGCATGCATGAGGCTGTGGGTTCGATTCCTCAGCACCACATAAGCAAAAAGAAAAAAGCTGGAAGTGGTGCTGTGGCTCAAGTGGTAGAGCACTAGCCTTGAGCTGAAGAGCTGAGGGACAGCGCCCAGGCTCCGAGTTCAGGCCCCGTGACTGACCCCTCACCCCCAAAACAAACAAAAAAAATTTTTGATATTCCTTCGATAGCAGTTTTTAAAAGTTAAGCTACTGGGCTGGGAAGGTGGCTCAGTGGTAGAGCACTTGCCTTGCATGCATGAGGCCCCGGGTTCAATTCCTCAGCACCACATACACAGAAAAAGCCAAGAGTGGCGCTGTAGCTCAAGTGGTAGAGCACTAGCCTTGAGCTGAAGTGCTGAGGGACAGCGCCCAGGCCTAGAGTTCAGGCCCACAACTGACAAAAATAAATAGATAAATAAATAAAAAATAAAAGTTAAGCTACTGTAGTAAATTACTGGACATTCTCAATACTTGAATATGTACACGGGGAAAAATAAAAACATTGCACTTTATAAAGCACTGTATTATAAGTGGAAAATGCAATGTCTTAAATAAATATATTTAAAATTGGCAAAAAAAAATTGTCATATTCAAAGGCAGGATTGTGTCTGAATGTCCAGAAGTTAAATTTTATTTAGTTTTAGTTTTAAGTTTTTGTCGGTTGTGAGGCTTGAACTCAGGGCCTGGGCACTGTCCCTAAGTGCTTTTGCTCTAGGCTAGCACTCGGCCTTTTTTGCCACATTGCTAATTTGGGCTTACATTTCTGAGTAGTTTGTTGGAGAGTCTCACAGTCTTTCCTGCCAGGCTGGCTTTAATGAACTGTGATCCTCAGGTCTCAGCTTCCTGAGTAACTAAGATTACAGACATGAATCACTAGCACTCGATTTATAATAGTGTTTTTAGTTGTTATTATAAAGATGATGTACATATGGGTTAGAGTTACGTAAGTCGGGTAATGAATACTTTTTTTTTTTTTTTTGCCAGTCCTGGGGCTTGGGCCTGGGCACTGTCCCTGAGCTTCTTTTGCTCAAGGCTAGCGTTCTACCACTTGAGCCACAGTGCCACTTCCAGCTTTTTCTGTTTATGTGGCACTGAGGAATGGAAGCTAGGGCTTCATGCATACTGGGCAAGTACTCTACCACTAAGCCAATTCACTGCCCATGAGTATATCTTTTTGGATATTGTTGCCTCTTACTTCACTCTCAGTTTTCCCTCCAGTCCCCACCCACAAATTGTATATTTCATTTTCAACATAGTGTCTAGTGAGTACCACTGCTGCATTTGTTCACCCTTTTTTTCTCCATTTCTGTGCCCATTCCTACCCTCCCAAAGACAGGTAAACTAACGGATAAGACAAAAAAAAGTATCTTTTTTCTATTTCTTGGGGCTCACTGTGCTAAATATTATTTTATATGATCAGGGGTACATAGGCATTGTGTCTTTGTATTCCTCCCCACTCCCTCTAGCTGCTATGGTGATTTCCTCAGTGTCTTGGTCATTGTTCTACAGACCTTGTGAGAGAAGCAGTCCTAGGGCTTTAGGACTGAAGTGAATGTGAGGTGAGATGTTTGTGAGGGAGCTTCAGAGACATGGCCTGCTGGCTCAGCCGCACAGAATTTCCTCTTGTCAGGGACAGATCAGAAATATGGGGATTATAAAGAAAATGTCAGGCCGGGCACCGGTAATCCTAGCTACTCAGGCTGAGATCTGAGGATCATGGTTCAAAGACAGCCTAGGTGGGAAAGTCGGTGAGACAATAAACCACCAGAAAACCAGAAGTGGTGCTGTGGCTCAAGTCATAGAGTACTTTTCCTTGAGCTGCAGACCTGAGGGACAGTGCCTAGGCCCAGAGTTCAAGCCCCACAATGACAAAAAGTCAGTAGACTTTCAATTGTTTTAGTAAAGGTTAATTAAGCATTTAGTATGTGTTGTTTACTATGTACCAGCAAAGAGGAGTGATTTAATTGTTGTAGAGGAGTGAGTTAAGTCCTGTTAAGAAGTTTTCTCTATGTAGGAGACCACTGAGACCTTTTCAGTAAGGTTTACATGATCAGCCATGACCAGAGGTCATGCCAGAGGCAGGGCATGGAGGCAAAGTAGATGTTATTGTTGAGTCTAAAAGAACAAGTAGAAAAAAGTTGATTAAAAAAAAATGAACAGCTGGGCTGGGAAGGTGGCTCAGCGGTAGAGCGCTTGCCTTGCATGCATGAGGCCCTGGGTTCGATTCCTCAGCACCACATAAGCAAAAAGAAAAAAGCCGAAAGTGCCACTGTGGCTCAAGTGGTAGAGCACTAGCCTTGAGCTGAAGAGCTGAGGGATAGCGCCCAGGCCCGGAGTTCAGGCCCCACAACCGGACCCAAAAAAAAAAAAATGAACAGCTGGGTGCCTGTGGCTCATAAACCTGTCATCCTAGCTACTCAGGAGGCTGAGATCTGAGGATCATGGTTCAAAGCCAGTCCCAGGCAGGAAAGTCCGTGAGACTCCAATAAACCACCAGAAAAGTGAAAGTGGGGTTGTGGCTCAAGTGTAGAGCGCTAGCCTTGAGCTGATATGCTGAGGGACAGTGCCAAAGCAAAAAAAGACATTGCCCAAGGCTGGGAATCTGGCTTAACAGTAGAGTGTTTACCTAGCATACAGAAGCCCTGGGTTTGATTCCTCGGTACCACATACAGAAAAAGCCGGAAGTAGTGCTGTGGCTCCAAGTGGTGCTATGGCTCCAAGCATTATCCTTGAGCAAAAGAAGCTTAGGGACAGTGCCCAGGCCCTGAGTTCAAGCCCCAGGACTGGCAAAAAATAAAAATAAAAGACATTGCCCAGTGCCAGTGGCCTATAATCCTAACTACTCAAGATGCTGAGAAAGGATTGAGGTTCAAAGTCAGCCTGGGCGGGAAAGTCTGTAAGACTCTTGTTTCCAATTGAGCACCAAAGCCAGAAGTAGAGATAGGGCTCAAGTGGCATAGTGCTAACCTTGCTTTAAAAAAACAAAACAAAACAAAAATGGTGCCAGTGGCTCACGCCTGTAATCCTAGCTACTCAGGAGGCTGAGATCGAGGATCACACAGTTCAAAGCCAGCCTGGGCAGGAAAGTCCGGGAGACTCTTTTTTTTTTTTTTTTTGGTCGGTCCGGTGGCTTGAACTCTGGGCCTGGGCACACTCTCCCTGCGCTCTTCAGCTCAAGGCAAGTGCTCTACTGCTTGGGCCACAGCGCCACTTCTGGTTTTCTAGTGGTTTATTGTAGATAAGAGTCTCACGGACTTTCCTGCCCAGGCTGGCTTTGAACCATGATCCTCAGATTCAGCCTCCTGAGTAGCTAGGATTACAGGCGTGAGCCACTGGCATTGGGGAGGCTCTTTATCTCCAATAAACCACTAGAAGACGGGAAGTGGTGCTGTGGCTCAAGTGGTGGAGTGTTCGCCTTGAGCTGAAGAGCTGAAGGACAGCTCCCAGGCCCAGAGTTCAAGCCCCAGGACAGACAAAAAGATTAAAAAGATAAGACATTGCTTTTTTTGCTTGGTTTTGGAAGGAGCCTGGTCTGACTGACTGTGTTCTTACTCCTTCAGCACAGGAGAAAACGGCGCTCCACACCTTTGGCTACCTCCATGACTTCTTCACAAACGGGAGAGAAAAGCCCTTATTTTCAGACTGCAGAGATCTCGCTCTGGACCGTGGTGGCTGCTCTTCAGGCTGTGGAGAAGAAGATGGAGTCCCAGGCTGCTCGGCTACAGAACCTGGAGGGACGCACGGGGACCGCCGAGAAGAAGCTGGCCGACTGCGAGAAGACCGCCGTGGAGTTCGGGAACCAGCTGGAGGGCAAGTGGGCCGTGCTGGGGACCCTGCTGCAGGAGTACGGGCTGCTGCAGCGGCGCCTGGAGAACGTGGAGAACCTGCTGCGGAACAGGAACTTCTGGGTCCTGCGGCTGCCCCCAGGCAGCAAAGGAGAGGCCCCCAAGGTAGCTCCACTAAGGGTGAAAAGTTACTAGCCAAGATTGCAAATTGAGGGGCTAGGAATGTGGTTTAGTGGTAGAGTGCTTGCCTAGCATGCATGAAGCCCTGGGTTCGATTCCTCTGTACCACATAAACAGAAAAGGCAAGAAATGGTGCTGTGACTCAAGTGGTAGAGCACTAGCCTTAAGCAAAAGCAGCTCAGGGACAGTGCTCAGGCCCTGAGTACAAGCCCCAGGACTGGCAAAAAAAAAAAAAAAAGATTGCAAATCGAGGTGAGTTGAGATGCTCATGTGTGTCATTTGTGATTGTAGGTGTCCAAGTCCCTTGAGAACGATGGTGTCTGCTTCTCTGAGCAGGAGTGGGAGAACCTGGAGGAATGGCAGAAGGAGCTCTACAGAAACGTCATGCAGAGCAACTACGAGACGCTGGTTTCTCTCAGTGAGTTCAATTCTCACCCTAGGATTCCTGGCTAGTAGCTAGTGCCTGAAACTACGTCTGTGACTCTGGCTGGCCCTGGATCCTCTATTGGCCTGCTAGGAGGAGATAGGGGGTGTCTAGGAGGTCTGCTCCCTCACAGGGCTTTGGGAAGGGTCAATGTTATATCACTTCTTGAGACTGTTTGCTAATATATAAGATCACACTACATCAGAATCCCTGGCTAGGTTCCTCACATTGTTTTTACTATTTTAAGATAATTTGAGAAGAGATTCTGTTAGCCTGGTGCCAGTGGCTTTCACGTGTAATCCTAGCTGCTCAGTAAGCTGAGATCTGAGGATCCGACTTTGAAGCAGGCAAGTCCATGAGACTTGTTCCACTTAACCACCAAAAAGCTGAAAATGAAATTATGACTCAAGTGGTACAGCACTACACTTAAGCACAAAAGCTCAGGGACAGCACCCAGACCCTGAGTTCAAGCCCAAGAATGGCAACCAAAAGAAAAAAATGATGCCAGGCACCGGTGGCTCATGCCTGTAATGCAAGCTACTTAAGAGGCTGTAATCTGAGGATCATGGTTCAAAGCCAGCCTAGGCAGGAAAGGCCATGAAGCTCTTATCTCTAATTAACCATCAGAAAACTGGAAATAGCGCTATTGCTCAAAGTGGTAGAACGCTTACCTTGAGCAAAAGAGCTCAGGGACAGAACCCAGGCCCCAAGTTCAAGCCCCTCGACCAACAACAACAACAAAAAAGAAAAGAATCTTGTGTTACCTGGGTTGGAGGCATACAGCACAGGCTGGCCCTTTTCGTGGAACTTGGCTAGTTTTAGAGTTGTTTATTTTATGTAGGTTAGAAGTGCTGTTTATCTATATAAATATTAGTGAGTATAACAATACTACACAATTTATTTGGTAGACAAGATCTTTTAAATTATAGATCCATGGAGAAGTATCAAGGAGGCCAGTGTGGCCAGACCTGAGTGAGGAGAGGAAAGTAACGGCACTAGAGAGTTGACCAGATGACCTTAGCTGGATCTCCTTCCTTACCTGTCACAGGCCTACCTTACCTGGAAGGGCCTCAGCAGGGATGAAATTAGATACCCAAGGGGCCTTGGCAAGACTTGAGCTATGTGCATGTGTGTGGGGAGGTAGAGCAGCAGGGCCTGAGCCTGGAGCAGTAGAAATCGCAGTGAGCTGGAGCAATGGTCAAGATTAGTTTTAGCACCGCTTCCCTGCCAGGGTCTCTTTCATCAGCAACAGACCAGTGAGTGGTGAGCTCTAACTCTGCTGGGTTCTCACTGTGCTCTTCCCAACCCAGAGGTCCTTGGCCAGCCGGAAGAAGAAGCAGAATTGGGTACCGAGATGCTGGGTGACTTGGAGGAAGAAGGCCCTCATGGAACCCACCTGGGTGAGTGGCTTCAGAATATTCTATTCTACTAGCCCTCACCCCTATGCTGCAGGTCCTGTAGCTTACAAGGAGCTTTCCCACTGCTGAACTGCCAAACCTGGACCCACCCTATCCGTAACCTCTATCAGTGACTCCTCTTTGACTATCATTAGTTCGCCCGTTATGGGTGTTTCTTAACTCTTCCCCCTCCAGAGAGCTGTGAAGACTGTATAGCCCCTTTTCATGGGCAGATCAGAGCGTCTTGAGAGAAGGAGATGCTGGAAGGGGATTTGTAAACAGATGGACACAGATTTTCAGCTGGGGGTTTAGTGTACTTTTCTTAAAATTGATAAACACTCCTAAAATTTGGTATGGTTGTTCAGTGTATTGTCATTTTTCATAGAGATTAAATGTCATTGGTAGACGGCTTTGGAGAACTCCCACAACAGTCTTCTCTGAGAGTAATATATCCACATTTCTAGTCAGGTTAGGAATCCTTGTCAGTTTCACCCTCTTCCAGATTGTCTCAGTCCATTTTTTTGCTGAGGAGCTTTGATTTGACCCCTCCTTTTTTTTGGGGGGGGGTCCAGCCGTGGGCCTGAACTCTGGGCCTGGGCACTGTCTTTCAGCTCTTCAGCTCAAGGCTAGCGCTCTACCACTTGAGCCACAGCGCCACTTCCGGCTTTTTTCCCCCTGCTTATGTGGTGTTGAGAAATTGAACCTAGGGCCTCATGCATGCAAGGCAAGCGCTCTACCACTGAGTCACCTTCCCAGCCCCTGATTTGACCCCTTCTGAAGTCAGAGATGCCAAAGGTGCTGGAATGTGATCTTTTGTGTGTCTTGTTTCTTGCAGTGGATGGGGCCATGGGCAAGCAGGAGGGCCTGGCAGGTCTTCCTAGCAGATTCGTTGGCACTGCTGAAGAGCAGGCATTCCTGGGTTCGGAGCAGGCCGAGCTCTGGGATGGCCAGGATGGTTCTATCCTCTTAGAATCAGGCCCTGGGGTCTCCAACTTGGAAGAACCCACAGAGGACAACAGAGACCCTGCCAGTGCCAGAACTCTGGACTGCCCCCAGAAGCAGAAATCCCGTAGGCAGGTACTCTTGGGTCAGGAATATGAACCGGGCCCAAAGCTGAAAAGGGACGCTTCTGGCCCCTATGAGTGTTCTGAGTGTGAGATCAGCTTCCGCTCTAAGCACCAGCTAGTCACACATCTGCAGAGCCACTCAGGATGGGAGCCTCGCCCTGCCACAGAGCCAGAGGAGATCCATAGGCCCCGGCCACGGCTGAAACCACAGGCCAGGAAGACAAAGCTGCATCAGTGTGATGTGTGCCAGCGGAGCTTCAGCTGTAAACTGAGCCTCATGACCCACCAGCGCTGCCACCTGCAGGAGGGGCCCAGCGCCAGCCCGCGTGTCCAGGAGAGGTTCTCACCTAACAGCCTTGTCGCACTACCTGGCCACATCCCCTGGAGGAAAAGCCGGAGCTCCCTCATCTGTGGGTACTGTGGCAAGAGCTTCAGCCACCCGTCTGACCTGGTCCGGCACCAACGCATCCACACAGGCGAGCGGCCCTACAGCTGCTCTGAGTGTGAGAAGAGCTTTGTGCAGAAGCAGCACCTCCTGCAGCATCAGAAAATCCACCAGCGGGAGCGGGGCGGGCCGGCCCCAGAGCCAGGAAGGCCTAATGGCTTACTTTAGGGGCGCAGCCCCTCGCCGTCGGGGGCGGAGAGGGGTGGCATTGATCTCCCCGAAAAGACACTGTGTGGAGTCAGAGACTGACTGCATCCTAAGGGGAACTTCTGGGTTGCTTTCCCTGGACCAAGTATGAGACCGAGCCCCGATGCTGTCCTGAGGCATGTGGGGCTGGGCTGGGGTCTCAGTCCATTCTCCCTGCCAGCTGGGTTTGCTATCTCTGGCCCCTTCAGATGCCTACTTTTCTCATCCTTCTGATATTTAGGGGCTGGGGTATACATTCTCACCCCTCAGGGACTGGTGGCCAGTTCTAGGGCTTCTCCCAGAATTTTCCATCTTCCCGTGGCTGAGGAAGGGCACAGGAGTTAGCTGGTGTGTGGAAAAGTTGTGGGTGGTGTGACTCTCCATTTCCCCTATTGTAGTCTCTTTGTTAATAACAGGTAGGAATAATTTAAATTAACTGCTTTATCCTGCTTTTGTAGTTAGATTCTTACTGATTTTAAAAATATATAGCCCAATACTTTTTTTCCCTTTTTTAATTTCAAGAGTTGAAGTTGTTCCTAATACAGGAATTGGGCCTACCCTCTAGGAGGGAATCATTCATGGGGCTCTTTTAGCCCACCCACACTTCAGCTGGAGAACTGGGCTTCCCCTGGATGGTGGTCATTGCTCAGAAGGACCAAGGGGAAAAGGCGGAGGGAGACCCAGAACCCCCTGCCGGAATGAAAACTGCAAGGGAGCCGGGAGCCAGTGGCGGGGGGTTGCAGCGCCTCACCACGGCCTCTCCTGCCCTGCCCTGACTTTCTGTGCCTGCTGGGTTAGAAGACTGCTGTTTGAGTTTGTTCCTCTTACCTGAGCTGTCACTCGAGGTTGTTCAGAGTACACTCTCCCAGTTCTGTCTCAGAGGTGATGGACAGAGTGCAGTGCTCCCTCACAAGTGTTGAGGCTGGCCCGATGGGCGTGGTTCCTAGGGCTTATGTGAATGTCTTTTTGGATGATTTACAGTTGCCTAGAATAAAACCTGCTTTCAGAAAAGAAAAAAAAAAAGCTGATATCAGATTTGTCAAGACATTTGTCTCCATTTGTGAAGGACACGAACATTCCTGGGACCAAAGGGGAGGAGGTTCCTGACCTGTATTTTTTCTTTAGTGTAGGACAGAGGACCTACCCCAGGGCAGTGGAGGGCTGACCATCTGGGTGGAGGTTATTGGGAGGTAGACAGAGTACCAAGTAAAGTAAGGCAAGTACCACAAGAGAACTAGGCAGCTGTGAGGAAAGCCGACATAGATTCCTGTGTGGACTGCACCAAAGATGCCTGCGCTGTGTCCCATCATCATCATTATTCTGCCTGCCCCTTGGGGAGTAGTTTAATGTAGCCAGTTTCCTGACTTGCATTGCGTGTGTGAGGTGGGAGACAAAATAATAAAATGTAGCCTTGGCTCTCCAGCAAAGTAAAGTCTCCGTGAAGCAGTGAGCAAGTTTCCCTTGAGGCAGGAACAGTTGTGTTAACAGGTGAACCACTGGTAACATTTATTGAGCACTTACATGCTAGATAACTTTTAATTTCTTTACATTAAAGTAGTCTTGGGCACTGGTGGCTCATACCTGTAATCCTAGCTACCCAGGAGGCTGGAGTTTGAGGATCAAGAGTCAAAGCCGTCCTGGCAGGAAAGCCCTTGAGATTCTTATCTCCAATTAACTAACTACCAAAAAGGAAAGAAAGTAGAGCTGTGTCTCAAGTGATAGAGCACTAGCTTTGAGGAAAAAAAAAACACAACCAAAACCCAGAAAAAAGTAATCATGCCCTGAGTTAAAGCCCCAAGACTGGCACCAAAACAATAAGGGGTGGGAAGGTTGCTCAGTGGTAGAATGCTTGCCTTGCATGCATGAGGCCCTGGGTTTGATTCCTCAGCACCACATAAGCAGAAAAAGCTGGAAGTGGTGCTGTGGCTCAAGTGGTAGAGAGCCTTGAGCTGAAGAGCTGAGGGACAGCGCCCAGGCCCAGAATTCAGGCCCATTACCGACCAAAAAAAAAAAAATTTAAAATGTCTTGAGCACCAAGGTGCTGGTGGTTTATACCTGTAATCCTAAATTTTCAGGAGGCTGAGGCCTAGAGGATAATGGTTCAAAGCCAATGTGGGCAGAAAAGTCGTTAAAACTCCATCTCCAACTATCCAGCAAAAAGCTGGGCTGGAGGCATGGCTCACATGACAGTATCAATCATGAGCAAGTAAAGTTGGTGAGTGTCAGGTTCCTGAGTTCAAGTCCTGTTCTGGCTAAGATTAAAGTAGTTCTCTCCAGGCGCCAGTGCTCACGTCTGTAATCCTAGCTACTCAGGAGGCTGAGATCTGAGGATCGTGGTTCGAAGCCAGCACAAGCAGGAAAGTCCATGAGACTCTTACCTCCAATAAACCACTAGAAAACTGGAAGTGGCACTGTGGCTCAAGTGGTAGAGCACTCACCTTGAGCTGAAGAGCTGAGGGACAGCACAGAAGCCCAGAGTTCAAGCCCCACGACAGACCAAAAAAAAAAAGAATAAAGTAGTTCTCAAACAACCCTGTCTTGATTCACCTTTGTTTACGTATGTCTGGAGGCACTGTGGCCTCCGTATGCTTGAAAACTCATCTAACCACAGGGTGCTATTGCTCCTGGAGGTAAGAATCCTCTGTTGCCCAGAGGGTCTCTATGGTAGCAGCACCCGGGGGCTGCAAGTGCAGGTTTAGGCTCCATCTTAAACCAAGTGGGTTGAGCATCTTGACAAGATCTCCAGGTAAGTGTGCACATGAGCATTCCCTGAATGATGCAACAGATGAACCTCCTGTCTGCTTCAGCTGTCCCACACTGCCAGTCTATGCTGAGCGGTGCTGAGAAGAAAACAACAGGAAGTGGACTGTGGGAAGCACAGGAGGGACCAACTTACATGAGCAGATGTCAGACTCCACTTTGGGCCTTCCAGTGCCCAGGGTTGAGACTCCGCTGCATGCTCAGGAGTTCCTCAGGAGCCCAACTACCCTACCCTCACTTTCTACTCCATGCTCAGGAGTTCCTCAGGAGCCCAACCATCCTACCCCTCACTTTCTACTCCATGCTCGTCCTGGAACAGTTGCACATGGGCTTTTCTGAGTCCTCCAAAAGAATTCACCAGCGACCAATCAGGATCAAACTTTGGTACAGAACCAAAGGCTTCCACAGCCTACCCCACCTCTTCACCTGCTGCTCGCAGCTGCCTTGCTGCTGCGTTAGGTTTCCTGCACTACTCACTGCAGAAGCCCTGAGCTCTTCCCAGAGAGGCCCATCTCAGTGTGCCGGCTTCTGGGAGAGTTCCTCACCTTTTTTCTTTCTTTCTTCCTTCCCTTCCCTCCCTTCCTTCCTGCTGCCTTCCCCCCCACCCCCTCTTTCTTTTTCTTTGTCATGGGGCTTGAACGCTGGGCCTGGGCGCTGTCCCTCAGCTCTTCAGCTCAAGGCCAGTGCTCTGCTACTTGAGCCACTGCGACACTTCTGATTTTCTGAGTGGTTTATTGGATGGAGATAAGAGTCTCACGGACTTTCCTACCCAGGCTGGCTTTGAACCGAGATCCTCAGATCTCAGTCTCCCGAGTAGCTAGGATTACAG
Source organism: Dipodomys ordii (assembly GCF_000151885.1). Lineage (NCBI taxonomy): Eukaryota > Metazoa > Chordata > Mammalia > Rodentia > Heteromyidae > Dipodomys > Dipodomys ordii. The sequence goes on along the minus strand of NW_012267498.1, from coordinate 533,428 downwards.
GCATGAACCACCAGTGCCCGGCTCCTTTCCTTCCTCCCTCCCTCCCTTCCTTCATTCTTTCCTTTCTTTCCCTCCCTCCCACTCCCTCCCTCCCTCCACCTCTCCCTCTCTTCTTTCTGCCATTTCTGGGGCTAGAACTCAAGGCCTGGACACTGTTCCCGACCTGTTTTCCTCTCTCCCCACCCCCACCCCCCTATTCCCTGGTGTGGGGCTTGAACTCTGGGCCTGGGTGCTGTCCCTGAGCCCTTCCAGCTCAAGGCAAGAGCTCTACCACCTGAGCCACAGCACCACTTCTGGTATTGAAGATAAGAGTCTCACAGACTTTCCTGCTTAGGCTGGCTTTGAACTGCAATCCTCAGGTCTCAGCCTCCTCAGTAGCTGGGATTGCAGGCATGAGCCACCAACTCCTGGCTTCAAGTTGCATTTATTGCTCAAGGCTAGCATTCTACCACTTGAGCCAAACACCACTTCCGGCTTTATCCTGTTTATGTGGTAGTGAGGATTTAAATCCAGGGCTTCGTGCATGCTAGGCAAGCACTGCCTGGGCCGTCTTTGAACTGTACCCACAGATCTCAGCCCCTTGAGTAGCCAGGATTACAGGCATGAGCCACCAGCACCAGCTTTTTTTTTTTTTTTTTTTTTTTTTTTTCTTTTCTGGGGCTTAAACTCAGGGTCTGGGCAATGCCCCTGAGCTTCTTTTCCTCAAGGCTAGCCCTCTACCACTTGAGCTACAGCACCATTTCCAGCTCTTTCTGTGTATGTGGTATGGAGGAATCAAACCTAAGGCTTCATGCATGTTAGGCAAGCATGCTACCACTAAGCCACATTCCCAGTCCCCAGCTTTCTAGTTTCTTTTTCTACAGGTGTTTTGCACAGCCCCTTGTTAGTCTAGCTCAGTATTCCATTCTGGTAGTCCTCATATACTTTTTTTAAGTAGGGTCTCACTATGTAACTCCGGCTGGCCTTGAATTTTACAGATATATACCATGTTACCCAGCTCAATACGAAGTGTTTTTTTCTTTTGTGGGCAGATTACCCATAGCCATCCACGCATTAGGGCAGTGTTCTACTGAGTTATATCTGCAGCCTCCTGCAAAGCTCTCCAGGGGGAGCAAGGATAAGTCAGATGGAGATCTTAGGACTGGGAAGGTGGCTCAGTGGTAGAGTACTTGCCTTGCATGCATGAGGCCCTGGGTTCGATTCCTCAGCACCACATAGGCAAAAAGAAAAAAGCCGGAAGTGGCGCTGTGGCTCAAGCGCTAGAGCGCTAGTCTTGAGCTGAAGAGATGAGGGACAGTGCCCAGGCCCAGAGTTCAGGCCCCACTACCGGACCAAAAAAAAAAAAAAAGTCTTATTGACAGATGGAGATCTTGCTCTGGGTTTACAGGCTGCTAAGGCAATTCAAGTCCTGGGGCTTGAACTTAGGGGCCTGGGCATTGTCCCTGAGCTGCTTTTGCTCCAGGTTACTGCTCTACAACTTGAGCCACAGCTCTACTTCCTGCTTTTTTTTGGAGATGTGTGTGATTTATTGGAGATAAGAGTCTCATGGACTTTCCTGCCCAGGCTGGCTCTGAACCATGATCCTCAGACCTCAGCCTCCTGAGTAGCTAGGATTGTAGGTGTGAACCACTGGTGCCCAGCAGGGAATCTTTTGAAGAACTTCATTAAGTAGCTGTACAAAAGAACTGCTACTCAATAAAAGTTTATGAATACAACGTATCTTGATTATTGGGGGGGAAAAAGGGTAAAGTGAGGCTAACGGGCTGTAGGAATTCAAAACATTAAACACATGGCTCCTCTTCAATCCATTTCCACATTCTTTGTTTTGGATATTAACATTTATTTATGTAAGGTGTTGGACTTGAACTCAGGAAGGGTCTGGGCACTGTCCCCGAGCTTTTGTGTTCAAGGCTGGCACTCTGCCACTTGAGCCTCAGTCCACTTCTAGCATTTTGTTGCCAGTCCTGGGGCTTGAATTCAGGGCCTGGGTGCTGTCCCTGAGCTTCTTTTGCTCAAGGCTAGCACTCTACCACTTGAGCCACAGCATCACGTCCATTTTTTTTTCTGTTTATGTGGTACTAAGGAATGGAATGTTAGGCAAGCACTCTACCATTAGACCACATTCCTAGCCCCTACTTCTAGCTTTTTTTTTTTTAATTTTTATTTTTTGCCAGTTGTGGGGCCTGAACTCTGGGCCTGGGCACTGTCCCTCAGCTCTTCAGCTCAAGGTTAGCGCTCTACCACTTGAGCCACAGCGCCACTTCCAGCTTTTTCTGCTATGTGGTGCTGAGGAATCGAACCCAGGGCCTCATGCATGCAAGGCAAGCACTCTACCACTGAGCCACCTTCCCAGCCCCCAGATTAATTTCTTGTAGGAAGAATTTACTGGATTGTTGGACAAAGACCATAAGATGAGAAATGCAGAAAAAGAAAACCTGAACTACACAGAACATGTTTTACAGTCTGTCCAAGAGCTGATTCTGGTTTTCCAGAGTCTTCTCTGGTTTCAGAGTAGGGAAATCTGGCCTTGAGGAAGTGGTTTATTCAACATGCCTCAGGGCTTCTTAGAGATGGGATTCTGCAAGGAAAAACAGTAGCTGTGCCGGGCGCTGGTGGCTCACGCCTGTAATCCTAGCTACTCAGGAGGCTGAGATCTGAGGATCGCGGTTCAAAGCCAGCCCGGGCAGGAGAGACCGTGAGACTCCTATCTCCAATAAACCACCAGAAAACCAGAAGTGGTGCTGTAGCTCAAGTGGTAGAGCACTCGCCTTAAGCTGAAGAGCTGAAGGACAGCACCCAGGCCTAGAGTTCAGGCCCCACGACAGAAAAAAAAAAAAAAAGAAAACAGTAGCTGTGTCCCTGTCTTTAGTTTTGAGGCTCATTTGCAAGCAAGGAGGGCAGCAATGGCCAGCCTGGGTTGGCAGCACAGGCAGAAGCTCAGGCTGCCTAGGAATGGCTTGGCTGTCATCCCAGCTGGTGCCAAGCGGGCATTCCAACAAGTCTGGATACCGCAGAGGGGGTGTCAGGGACTGCAGGGTAGGGAGAAAGAGATCTGGAATCACAGAGACTAAGAGTCCCAAACTCAGGTATTGGAGGGAGAGCCTCCCCACAGCCAGGTGTGTGGATTGAATCCCAGTTCTTGTTCCTGTGAGGCAAGTGCTCTACCACTGAGCCACACCCCAGCCACTAACTAGGCTGGTTCCTTTTTCTCGTGTGTGTGTGTGTGTGTATGTGTGTGTGTGTGTCTGTGTCTCCTAGGGCTTGCACTCAGGCCAGGGCCTGGATGCTGTCTCTGAGCTTTTGCTCTCCAGGCTAGTGTTACACACGGAGCTGCAGAGCTATTTTTTTTTTCTTTCTGGTTTTCTGGTAGTTTGTTGGAGATGAAGTGTCTCAGGGACTTTCCTGCTTTCCTTCCCAGGCTGGCCTTGAACCACGATCCTCGGATCTCAGCCTCCTGAGTAGGATCACAGGCGTGAGCCACCGGCGCCCAGCTCCTCCCTGTTACTGAAAATAAACTTCTCAGTTCTTTCCATCTGTTCTGGAAAACTAAAAAGCAAGTTTAGAAACCTTTCTATTGCCTTTTGGGGAGTAATTCTTCCTGGCTTTCCCTGTACCTCGGGTCGGTCAGACCCTGGAACGGAGGCCGAGCACACGCGGGGCGGCCCTGGAAGCCCCGTGCTTCCCGCGCGGCGTCCACTCCTCAGGCTCCGCAGTCTCCGGCCCGTCGTCTCCCTCCCGGGCGCCTTCGCCGGGCTCCCGCGCGGTCAGCTCCCG
>NW_012267498.1:516255-528924 GCF_000151885.1 Dipodomys ordii | reverse complement strand
TCCGCGGCCCCGGCCGGGGCCCAGACGACGTCGCGCTGCAGACCCACACTGCAGCCTCGGCCCCGGCCTTCGGTGCACTGGAAGCCCCGAGGGGCGAGCGGGCTGTGGGCCTAGGGGCCCAAGGCCGCTCCCCAAGCGGATGGGGCCCGGGTCGGGCCGGGCCAGGGCTGCAAGGCCGCCACCTTGGAGATTGCCTACGACAGGGCTTCGGGGTTTGGGCTTGGATTTTGTTTAAATCATTTTTGCAGTTTTATCGTGCTAGGTAGATCAGGTACAGCATGGCTGATTCGGAGAAAGTAGTCCTCGGGTCCTTTGGACACATTAAAAAAACTTGTGAAGAGTTCCTCGATCAGTATCCGCTGTAATGTTTCCCGGCAAAGTTTCGGAAAGGTGTTTCCTGGCTGCTTTTTGAGGGGAGCTTCCACTCCTTCCCTCCAGTTAGTGAGTGTTGTGCATGTCATGTTGGCTCCCTGAGTGCCAGGGAGAGAAAAAGAGGGGAGAGTCTGCAAGTTCTGACCCTGCTGGGGGTGCGTGGACTGGAAGGCCTTTAGGATCTGTCCAGTTACCTGTCACCCCGACCGGATGAAGCCTGCTTCTTCTCTTGCTTCTGGGATCTTTTGGTCCCCTCACTGGTTATTACACCTCAGTACCTTCCTGAACATTCCTTCCTGCATTTCTGTTCCTTTCCCTCACATACCTTATCCCAAGAAACTCCCAACAGGACTGATTTGCCCTGACTCTTGTTATCCTGATTTGTGGCATTATTATTATAACTACAGTCCTCCCTAGCTTGGAGGCTGAGGGAGCCCTAGTGTTTACATATAACCTCTCCAGAATTTTTTTTTTTTTTTTTTTGGTTGGTCTTGGTGCTTGAACTCTGGGGCCTGGGCGCTGTCCCTCAGCTCTTCAGCTCAAGGCTAGCACTCTTAACACTTGAGCCACAATGCCACATCTGGTTTTCTGGTGGTTAATTGGAGATGAGAATCTCATGGAGTTTTTTGACTGGTGGGCTTTGAACCGTGATCTTCAGATCTCAGCCTCCTGAGTAGCTAGGATTACTGGCGCAAGCCACCAGCACCTGGCTTCCTCCTGAATATTTTATTCATTTTTTGTACTTGGCTTGAGCGTTGTTTCTGAGCTTTTCCCACTCAAGGCTGGTGCTCAACTACTTGAGCCACAGCTTTTTGCTGGTTAATTGGAGATAAGTCTCATGGACTTCTCTGCCATAGCTGGCTTCAAACTGTGATCTTAAGATCTCAACTTCCTGAATAGCTAGGATTACAGGCATGAGCCACTGGTGCCAAGCACAATGTTTGGGTTTTTTTTGTTGTTTTAAAAAAGTTTTTCCCTATGGTCTGTTGAATCTTTGGAGCTAGAACCTTTGGATAGGGAGGGCAAACATTTCTATACAGAATTTTTCTTCTAGAGAAGGATCACATCAGCTTTTAAAAACATCTCTATTGTCCCTTTACAATGATAGGTGTTCAATAATTTTTGCTGAATGAACACATTCCTTCATTGTTGAATAAGTAGCTACTGCCCACCAGCCGTGAGACCCTCTTCAAAGCTGGGTTAGCTGGATATAGGGACTCATGGGAGGCCACGCTGGCTAGGGTACAGCACATAACAGGGCAGATGTGAGGTCAGAGGTTCGCTGTGGCGTGAAGTTTCGATGGTATCCTGGCTACCACTGGGAGCTTTTGAAGCGTTTTTACTTGGCCATGGAAATGGTGTTTGTGTTTGAAAAGAGTACTGACCACTATAGAAAGGGTGCTGGGGCAAAGATGAGAAGAGGAGAAATCAGATGAGTGGAATTGCAGTAGCCGGGACAAGGTAATGGCTGAGGGAAGGGAGAAACAGGGCAGATTTGAGATAATTTCAGAAGTCAGATAGATTTGACTCGATGGTGTGACCTAACTGTGAAGGATGAGGGCAATAGAGAGATGGGATGTTACTTTGTCTTTCCAACAATGCTCTCAGCAACATGAGCCAGGACTGGGCATTGAACGTGTTCTGGAAGAGTCCCATATCTGACACCCTTCTAATGATGGATGATGGAGAGAGAATGTGCACATGACTAGTTCGTAGGGTTCCTACATCATCAGTGTCTTAGCTGGGCTGCTGCAACAAAATGCCATAGTCTGGATGACAGCAGAAATGCAGTTCTGGGGCTGGAAAGTGAAGACCAAAGCTGCTGACGTGGCTCCTGGTGAGGGCTTTCTCCCCGGCTTGTAGGGAGCTGCCTTGTCAAGGTGGAGGGAGCCAGGTCTCTTGTTAATGCTGCTTCTCCCATTTTACCTTCCTGACCATATTGCCTCTTAAAAACCCTGTCTCTAAGTATTGTCACATTGATGATGCAGATTTGAGGGAGACACAACCTTTCAGCCCATAGCTGTCATCATTATAACCTATGCCCCGTTGCATAGGGTTCACCTTGGCCATCGGCCTGGGCTCCTGACTGGTTGGTGTCCCAGCCTCCCACGCCCTTAGCACACTGCTTTGTGCCCAGGAGGATTTCGCATGGAGCTGCCCAGGGGCAGCATTTGCATTATTTTGAGACAAGGTTTCATTATGCAGACCCAGCTGGTCTCCAGCTCCATGTCCTTTGGGTTTGAACTCAATGATCCTCTGCCTTATTATGGGTGAACAGCATGGCTGGCCCTGAAGTAGAGTTTGGTACATTTTTATCCCCTTTAGGAACAGGTTCCCGGGAGGGACAAGCAGATGAGTGAAGAGCAGCCTCCCAGTCCTCCTTCGCCCCAGCCAGCGGCAGAGCAGAGCTCGTACCTCTACTCCACGGAGATCACTCTGTGGACCGTGGTGGCCGCCATTCAGGCCTTGGAGAAGAAGGTGGACTCCTGTCTTGCTCGCTTGCTGACTCTGGAGGGACGCACGGGGACCGCCGAGAAGAAGCTGGCCGACTGCGAGAAGACCGCCGTGGAGTTTGGGAACCAGCTGGAGGGCAAGTGGGCCGTGTTGGGGACCCCGCTGCAGGAGTACGGGCTGCTGCAGCGGCGCCTGGAGAATGTGGAGAACCTGCTGCGGAACAGAAACTTCTGGATACTGCGGCTGCCCCCGGGTGGCAAGGGCGAAGCCCCCAAGGTAGCCTCTGGATGCCCTGGAGTGGGGAGCCCAAGGGCCCGTGCCTGTGAGCGTGTGGGTGAGCGAGGTGACCCTTGTGGTTCCAGGTGCCCCTGACCTTTGATGATGTGGCCGTGTATTTCTCTGAGTGGGAGTGGGGCAAGCTGGAGGACTGGCAGAAAGAGCTCTACAAGCACGTGATGCGGGGCAACTACGAGACGCTGGTGTCCCTGGGTAAGGCCGCCTGGGAGTGTCTAGGCCTTCATGCGTAGCTGGTCTCTGCAGTCTCTGCTTTGCACAGCACACCTCTTCCCATTTCCCCTCCCTGCTCTGTGTGCAGATTATGCCATCTCCAAACCTGACATCCTCACCAGGATAGAAAGGGGAGAGGAGCCTTGTCCTGAAGACTGGTGGGGCCAGGAAAAGGGGAGTGAGGAGTCTGCATGCTCAAAGAAGTCAGGCACTGGTGAGTGTGGGCACAGGACGGGAGGCGCCTGTCTTTCTGGGTATCCTGAACCATCTGGAAGCTGGGAAGAAAGCTGAGGTCCTTAATCCAGAGTAGTCCACACTGCTGGCCAGGGAGAGGGCTTTCCCTGAGAGCCCCATGGTTCTGCCTCTTCCACGTGGCATGGGTAGGTTGGGAGGGCTCGGGCTGACGCAGAGCCTGGAGTCAGTGGGCACTTCATGATTAGCTGATTGTCAGTAATGATGTCAGCACAGCAGTACCACTGTCGCCACTAGGGGTGTCCATATCTACCTGCCCCCGGCTCAGCCTGCAGCAGGAAGCCACTGCCACACAGGTGAACTGCCAAAGGATGGGTTCTTGGGGCTGGCTAGGCCTGGGGCCTGTTCTTCCCATGGCTCTATGGTAATTTCCCGCCAGAATTTAAAGAGAAAAAAACATTTAATTTAAATAAAACAATTTGAGCTGGGCCCTGGTGGCTCACGCCTGTAATCCTAGCTACTCAGGAAGCTGAGGGTCAGAGTTCAAAGTGAGCCCAGGCAGGAAAGTCCATGAAACTTTTTTTTTCTTTCTTTTTTTTTTTGTCGGTCGTGGGGCCTGTACTATGGGTTTGGGTGCTGTCCCTCAGCTCTTCAGCTATAGACTAGCGCTCGACCACTTGAGCCTCAGCCCCACTTCCAGCTTTTTCTGCTTATGTGGTGCTGAGGAATCGAACCCAGGACCTCATGCATGCAAGGCAAGCACTCTACCACTGAGCCACCTTCCCAGTCCCCCATGAAACTCTTATGTCCAATAAACTACCAGAAAACTGGAAGTTGTGCTGTGGCTCAAGTGGTAAAGTGCTCTCCTTAAGCTGAAGAGCTGAGGGACAGCACCAAGGCCCATAGTTCAAGCCCCACGACCCACAAGAAAAAAAAAAATTGAAAGTAAGTAGAAGCCAGGTGCTGGTGGCTCACTCCTATAAAACCAGTTACTCAGAAGGCTGAGGTCTGAAGATCACAATTCCAAGCCAGCTGGAGCAGAAAGGGCCTTGAGATTTTTTTTTTTTGGGGGGGGTCTGGTCGTGGAGCCTGAACTCTGGGCCTGGACACTGTCCCTCAGCAATTCAGCTCAAGGCTAGCGCTCTACCACTTGAGCCATAGCACCACTTCTGGCTTTTTTTCTTTTTGCTTATGTGGTGCTGAGGAATCGAACCCAGGGCCTCATGTTTGCAAGGTAAGCGCTCTACCACTGAGCCACCTTCCCAGCCCCGTTGAGACTCTTATTTCCAATGAACCACCAAAATGTCAGAAGTGGACTGTGGCTCAGGTGGCAGAGTGCTAACTTTGGGCAAAAACAGACCCTAGACCCTGAGTTCAAGTCTCAGGACCAATATTAAAAAAAAAACAAAAAACGTGGAAGTAGCGGGACAGTGAACCTCCCAGCGATTATCATCTAGACTTCACAGTCACCCAGGTTTTTGTGTTTCATGTCCTTTTCTAAATGTAGCTACACAGCGCTGCCATCGCCTGTTCTGTGCCCCCCCACCTCCTGCAGATATTTGCTGATTCTAATAGCTCAAAGTCCACATGCTGCATTTGGTTTATTTAAATCAAAGTACAAGAAAGTCCTCCCCTCTCCCTGCACATTAGCATCCAAAGAGTCAAGTGGGTCCTGTGACTGAAGTGTGTCTCAGGAGGATTCCTTCTGTTGGCTCAGGCTGGAATGCCATGGTTTGCAGTGTGACTCTGGCGCTAAGGCACTGCTGCTCTTTCTGTGCTGTCAGGGTCCCCCCATATCCAGCCGTACCAGGCCTCAGTTTTTCCTTCCATGGTTAAAAACTTGTTTTTGAAGCCGGGTACCAGTGGCTCATGCCTGTCATCCTAGCTACTCAGGAGGCTGAGATCTGAGGGTCAAGGTTCAAAGCCAGCCCTGGCAGGAAAGTCCGGGAGACTCTTATCTCCACTTAAACATCAGAAAACCAGGGGCTGGGAAGGTGGCTCAGTGGTAGAGCGCTTGCCTTGCATGCTCGAGGCCCTGGGTTCGATTCCTCAGCACCACATAAGCAAAAAGAAAAAAGCCGGAAGTGGCACTGTGGCTTAAAGTGGTAGAGCGCTAGCCTTGAGCTGAAGAGCTGAGGGACAGTGTCCAGGCCCAGAGTTCAGGCCCCACGACCGGACCCAAAAACAAAACAAAACAAAACATCAGAAAACCAGAAGTGGCGCTGTGGCTCAGGTGGTAGAGCACTCACCTTGAGCTGGAGAGCTCAGGGACAGTGCCCAGGCCCAGAGTTCATGTCCTATGACTAACAACAACAAAAAATTGTTTTTGATCCTTGGCCCTTGAATTGTCAGGGTTTCATATTTTGATGTAGTTTTCCCCCCGTCAGTGTTTCGTTGTGCTCAGAGTCAGCATCTTGTGCTTTGGACAGTTTAGTAAGATAAATGCTGTATTTGTTGCATGAAGAATTGAAAGACGAGGCTATAGAAGATGGTAGGCTAACATTTCTAGGGTCTACTGAGCTTGCAGCTGTCTTTGGGTTTATCCTGGAATCGCTGTTTTGGGGATCTGGTGTCATTTCTGTAGATAATGCGTGTGGAGCAGCACTGCCGCTGTCCACTGTTGCTCAGCAGGGATGCTAGCCAGCGCAGGTCTAGCCTGGACATCATTCTCACCTCCTCTAACATGCCAGCGTATGTCACCAGTCCCCTGGGAGAGAAATGCCACTGAAGGCAGAGTAGACAGGTGCCACCTGTGTTGAGTATTCTGTGGACCCTGCAGTTCAGGAAAAGCCAGTGTGGACAGTTCCAGCTATGTGTGTCAGCAGGACCACTTTCATCAGTGATTCAGGATTTCCTGTTGGAACATTTCTGCTCATTGATTTCAAACTGTTCTCAGTGCTTGGAGACCAGGACTGTGGACTTTCGGCCCATTTCCTGTCACATGATAGATCCCTTCAGCTCTTTTACCATTAAGCTTTTGCTGATATTTCTTTCTTTTTTTTTTTTTGTCAGTCATGGGGCTTGAACTCTGGGCCTGAGCACTGTCCCTGAGCTCTTCAGCTCAAGGTGAGTGCTCTACCACTTGAGCCACAGCGCCACTTCCATTTTCTTGGTGATTAATTGGGAATCTCAGATTTTCCTGCCCCAGCTGGCTTTGAACTGCAATCCTTAGATTTCACCCTCCTGAGTAGCTAAGATTACAGGCGTGAGCCACCAGCACCCAGGTGATATTTATTTCTTTTATCTCTCTTCCCAAGTTGCTTCCTTAAAGCAACACAAACACTCGTATGAGTTCCTTTGCTTGTGGAGGGAGGGCACATGTGATCATTTGGGAGCTGTATCACTTAAAGTTTGTAAATGGTGACAACTGGGTGGTTGCCCAGTGCAGCCGGCACCCAAACAGCTGGTGGCATATGCATAGCTGTTTCTCCTCTCTGCCTTAAATAAAGCCAGATTCTAGACTCTGCTGCCCTGCCCTGCTCTGCCCTGCAGGGTCCTCTCAAAGACCTGCCGGGCTGTGTACAGCGCTGTTCCCTGACCTGGAGGCTTTGGTGAGGATCCTGGCTGCTGCTCCTCATCACACCCTCTCCTGATATCGCAGGACCCTGGGGACTCAGGACCCCGGGGACTCTGCAAGTAGTCACTCCTCACGGTCCAGCCTCGAGGCAGGGCAGACTCGGTGTGGAGCTCAGTGTCATCGATTTGCATTCCCCAGGCCTCCCTCCACAGCCACAGTGGGTCCTTCGCTCTGACAACCCCACCCAAGAGGAGCCAAAAGATCAGACCCCTGTGCAGCAGCGAGTTGAAGAAGTAAGAAGACCCCCTCCTGGGCCAGGCACTGGTGAGTGAGGAGAGCTGGGGCAGTAGCACGCATGGCACCAAACCATGGCACCAAGAAGCCACGCTTCTCCCCTAGTCAGGGGAGAGCAGGGGCTGGGGATGCAGTTGGGCTGAGCTGGACAGGGTCCTAGGCTCCTGGGAAAGGTGCTTCTGACATGGACGTCAAGGAAGGTTCAGGAGGAGGTCTAGTAGAGCTTTGGGAGATCTGGGCATACCTGTCTGGTTGGAGCAAGAGTTGGGCCCAGGTTGGGCCTCCTGGGATTTTTTTTTTTGGGGGCACTGTCCCTCAGCTCTTCAGCTCAAGGCTAGCGCTCTACCACATGAGCCGCAGCGCCACTTCCGGCTTTTTTCTTTTTGCTTATGTGGTGCTGAGGAATCGAACCCAGGGCCTCAGGCATGCAAGGCAAGCGCTCTACCAATGAGCCACCTTCCCAGCCCCTCCTGAGATTTCTTACGGTGGTCACATCCACGTGCATGGTGCTGGGGCTGCTGGTGGGGGGAGGGGCAGTTTCCCAGGGTTCTTTTGAGAGTCCTGCTGGGAAGCCTAGCTTTAGTCACCGCTCCAGCGTTCCCTCTCCCTGTCCTGCTACTGTTCTCAGGCTGTTGCTGTCTTTCTTCCTCCAAAACAGACACAGAGGGCACTGGACATGAAATGTGGCAGGGGACCGACCCCCAAGGCCTACTTTCCTTCTGTCTCAGTGTTCACTGGGCCAGTCTGACTTTTGCCCCTGTCCTTCCTTCTTGCTGTTGGCCTGACTTCCAGTTCCTGTTGCCTTCTGCCCAGTGGTTTTACCTTGTTCCCTTGGAACATGACTCCCACCGGTGTGCGGGGCAGCCCCTCCCTTCCCTGCGCTCCTCTCCCTGGCCCTCGGGTAGGTGTGGGCTCTGCTCAGGACTTGGAGGGGTGGGCCCTCCTCAAGGCCGTGTCTGTCCCAGCCCATGGCAGTCCTAGGTTACCCTGGGGCCTCCACAAGCCCTCTGTCCGGCCGCCCTCAGATGCAGAGGCACGGGTGGAAGTCTGGGCCTGCTGGGAGCTTGGTGGTGCGACCTGGCCAGCGCTTGCTACCTCGGAAGCCCTCCACATGGACGCGTAGCCTCCTTGTCCAGGCGGGCCCTTGTGCACATCCAGGGCCTGTAGGAACCGCTGTGGGACGGCCCTCATGGGTGCTCTCTCCAGCAGATCTCTCAGCAAGCTCCAGCATTCTGTCTTCAGTTAAACAAGAGGCAGAATCTTCCGAGGAGGAGTCACCAACCTCCCCTCCCAGGGGTGTCCTGCCTGGTGTGGGGCCAGGTGAGTGAAGCCGGTGAGAGTGGAGGAGGTCTGCCCCCGCCCCCCCAACGGGGCCAGATGCACCTGTGGTCCTGGTTTTCTCCGTAGTTCTGGCCTGGCTGGAAAGGTGCTGTGGCTCACTGCCTCTGTCTTGCACTTTGTTGGTGTTGAAGTGTACAGTGAGCCTTCAGGCGTTTGGGATGTGGACGGGCCCCTCCCCTGTGAACTGCAGGGTGAAAGCGTCAGGGCGCTGCTCATACTCAGCTGTAACTCTTGGCACTGTGCTAGCACCTCTGCCACGGCTGGACTCTTTCAGAGCTCTGTTTCCCATGTCTCCCCTCCACCTCTCCATCCAGCTGTCTCCCTAGACTGACCCCTGACTCTGCAGGCCTCTGGCTCTGCAGCTTTCTCTCCCCTCCCTTGGAGTTCTTGGCTCACCCTCTAGGAATGAAGCTAAGGTGGCAAACAAGGCTGGGTGGCAGGAGGTGGGGGGGGGGTCTTTCTGGTGTTGTGCATGTGTGGACCTGTGCCCTGCTCTGTGGGTGCCCAGAGGTGGTGGGAGCAGGCTGGGCCTGGTGGGAGCCCGGGGAGCCTGTGGTCCATGTGGAGCCGACGTCAATTCCTCTGCCAGGTGGTGCGGTGACCGTCAAGACAGAAGCCCAGTCTGAAGATGAGACGGAACCCGAGCAGCTCTTCCTGGAGGCCGCTAGCCGGCCTACGTGTAGAATCCCCAAAGGGCCCAGAAACAGGACTCGAGGCTCCCGGCGGCGGCACCATGCCCAGGGCATGTCCAGGGGGTCGGTAGGGGAGCCCCAGGCGGCCGGAGCTGCGGGGGAGTCGCCCCGGGTCCTCCCCCGACGGCGGGAGCGGACTTTCCCCTGCCCCGACTGCGGGCAAAGCTTCCGCCTGAAGATCAACCTGACCATCCACCAGCGGACCCACGTGGAGGAGGCCAGGGAGGCATGGGACGGCGCCTCCTCCAGCTGGGGGCAGGACCCCTCCACCCTGGAGCCCGGGGAGGTGGTCGTGCCCGGGCCTGTCATTGGCTGGCTGCCCGCGGAGCCCACCAGCCGCCGCTCCCTGGCTGGCCGGGCCTTCCTGGGGCACAGGCCCGCGGCCACCAAGGTGTACCACTGCAGCGAGTGCCTGCGCTTCTTCCAGCAGCGCAAGAGCCTCCTGCTGCACCAGCGCCTGCACACCGGCAACAGCCAGGGCTGTCCCGCCTGCCCCTACTGCGGCAAGGCCTTCCGCCGGCCCTCGGACCTCTTCCGCCACCAGCGCATCCACACAGGCGAGCGGCCCTATGGGTGCCCCCAGTGTGGCCGGGCCTTCAACCGCAACCATCACCTGATTGTCCACATGCAGACTCATTCGAGAGGCCAGGCAGGCCTGCACTTTCCCATGTCCTCTGGCCAAGGGAGCCCGCCCTATGAGGAAGAGGGCTGACCAGGCAGGAGCCCTACCTTCCTCCCCCCAGCTACCCTGGCAGGACCTGTGCTGTGTATCGGGCTTTTCCTTGTGCCTGATGCTGGTTCCAGGACTGTTCCAGAGAATCTTTTTTCTTCATTGAAATGGGAAGCAGCAACTCATGGTGACCATGTGTGTATGACAAGGTGCCCCCTTTTCTATTTCCTGTTTGTCACTCTTTGCCTCCTTTCCTACATTCCTGGCTTGTAAAGATTCTTTAAGGCTTTAGGGGACACCAGTTCTCAGTGGAGTCTTTGGACAGCACCATGGTTGGGGGACCAGATTGAGGCCCTTCCAGGATGGGGTGAATCGGCCCTTGGGCACTGGCACGGCTCTGGTCCTTGGAGGTCTGCCTGTAGTCCATGTGACAAGTCCCCCTGAGGAAAGGCACTGGAGATCTTTCCTTCTCACTTGGAGACTTCTCTGTGTGAAGCGCTCCTCAGACTTTCATTGTTTGTATTTGCATTAGGGGCCAGGATCTCCATGTGGGGCAGATGGGATCAGAGAGGAGCTCAGACCAGACCTGCTCTGGGCTTTGAGGGCGAGTAGCTTTGGCTGCTGTACTGGCAGCTGTGTCTCCTGCTGTTTCCCAGCCGTGGGTGGTCCCCTGTCTTCCTAGTTCCTCTGCTGCTGGGCTGTCTTCCATTCTATACCTCAGCTGTCTGTTCCTTTGGGAGTGGATGACCTTCCCTTCCGTTCTCAGGCTCCTTGGGATTGAGTGACTCATTGAAGGGACTCCCAAAGATGCCTTGAGGAGGCAGAGAAAGCCTAGGTAGACCCTGAGATTAAACTTGGTCTGGGAGGGGCTGTTAGTTTACCTGGACTCGGGCCTCCAGGCCTGTTTAGTCATGGTAATCAGTTCAGGCTGTGGGTTAAGTTGGGCTGGGAGTTCTGGAGCAAACCTTCAGCCACATCTTATTAGGTGCATCCCACCTCAGAGTTGCCCATGTCAAATTAAGAGGCACTGGCAGAGAAGAAGCTTTTTTTTTTGGGGGGGGGCGTCGGTTGTGGGGCTTGAACTCTGGGCCTGGGCCCCATCCCTGAGCTCTTCAGCTGAGCCACAGTGACACTTCCAGTTTCCTTGTGGTTAATTGGAGATGAGAGTCTCAGATTTTCCTGCCCCAGCTGGCTTTGAACCGTAATCCTTGGATCTCAGCCTCCTGAGTAGCTAGGATTATAGGCATTAGCCACTGGTACCCAGCAAGAAGCTTGCTTTTTGTTCTTCTGTTCTGCCTGAAGGCCTCCTTTTTGTTTCACATTGAAGTTTATCGCTTTTAACCCCGGACAGAATTCCTCAGGAAGGACTTTTCTCTTCCTGGTTCAGTGAAGTAAGACTTTCTCCCTGGGCTGCTGCCCCAGGGGCTCTTTCTCCAAAGAACAGGTTCAGATTGAGTAAAGTCAGGCTAGTGCCCACCTCATGAAGAATTCTTGAGGATGGCTGATTTCTTGTGCCTCATAGTCATAGTACCTTGTTTGCTGCCTGTAGACCAGCCTGGTATGTATGGGTGCTTCTGAAACTGGGGTAATGGGTCCTCAGCTTTCCTGATAGTTTGCTGATCTATTTGGCACAGCATTTTCAGGCCTGCTTCAGGTTGTTTGGGTGCCTAGGGCTGTGTCACTTCCTGTTGCCCTTTCGGCACTGGCCAGTCTCCCAAAACCCTGAGTAGACATGAGGTCTGATGGCAACGTTGTCATCTCTTGGATGCGTGTATGTGCAGGCCCAAGACTGGTCACCCATGGTCATCTGTGTTGGGGGTCTTGCTCATCTGCTCTCCCAAATCTTGCCTGGGTCCCCACAAGTTTGAGCTGTCAGCAAGTGCCAGTGGGAGGAGGCACAAAAGGAACCTCTTGCCGCTTAACCCTCAGCTTAAAAGCCAGTCTCAGGGGTTGTTTTGGGAGTGCTTCCAGGCTATGAGTTCTGCCCATTTCCTAGGCCTGCTTCTCTAACGGTAAGGCCCTCTGTAAATACGAGTACTCAAAGCACAAGGCTTTTCCTGCATTTGTTTTTCAGGGCATGCAATGTGCTCAGCTCCGGTCTCGGCCTATTGATTAGGACGCACTCTGTTGGCTGGGGGGGTCGGAACCCCGGGTTAGGTCCCAGGCTCTCCTGGCGCCGTAAAACAAAAATGACTGGGTCATTAAGGACTGAAGTTGGCGGTCTCTGGCCCCAATTGGTGCTCAATAAACGTGTTGGCAGAAATGCATGCAAATGGCCTGGTTGCTAAGTGGGCGTGGCTGGAGCCCGCGCTCGCCGGCTAGGAAGAGGAGTGGCTAGGCCAGAGTCAGCTGTGGTCCCCCCTCCCCTCCGGCGCTAAAGCGCCTGAAATCTTAGGTATTCACCTGCTGGACGCCAGCAGCCTCGGCTCACGCCTTGGGGGCGGGGTTTCCGGGAGTAGCCAATAGGGAGCTGGTTCTGGGCCGCAGGGTCCTGTGGTGCACAGGGTGCGGGCGGGGCTTCTGGGCCGGCCAATGGGGAGCCGGCTCCGGGAGGGGGGCCGAGGAGCAGGGCCGTCAGCCTCCGGGCTCTGCGGCGCCTTCGTGCTCGGTGCGGCGGCTCCGCGCGCGCT
>NW_012267498.1:505633-513065 GCF_000151885.1 Dipodomys ordii | reverse complement strand
GGCTAGCGCTCTACCACTTGAGCCACAGTGCCACTTCCGGCATTTTTTCTTTTTGCTTATTTGGTGCTGAGGAATCGAACCCAGGGCCTCAGGCATGCAAGGCAAGCACTCTACCACTGAGCCACCTTCCCAGCCCCACAGATTTTCTTTACCTGAAGGATCCATGACATTTGGAGCCTGATCAATGAAGGATTTGGCATCTGAAAGAAGTCTCCCCCATTCCAGGGAAACCCTGATTTCCTGTGTCTGGGAATGGCTCTGGGCCCTCTCTTGGGATGACTTGTCTCATGTCTGATTGCAGGAATGGCACGTGGGGACTGACCTCCACCGGGAGGCCCAGATCCAGTCTGCAGAGATCTCCCTTTTGGCCATCTTGGCTACTGTTCAGGCAGTGGAGAAGAAGATGGAGTCTCAGGCTGTCCACCTTCAAAGCCTGGAAGTACGAACAGGGGCAGCTGAGAAGAAGCTGGCCGACTGCGAGAAGACCGCCGTGGAGTTCGGGAACCAGCTGGAGGGCAAGTGGGCCGTGCTGGGGACCCTGCTGCAGGAGTACGGGCTGCTGCAGCGGCGCCTGGAGAACGTGGAGAACCTGCTGCGGAACAGGAACTTCTGGGTCCTGCGGCTGCCCCCGGGCAGCAAGGGCGAGGCCCCCAGGGTATTGAACTGACTCTAAGACCCTCTCAGGAAGAATGGTGGGAGGCCCTTTGGCTGTTGAAGCCTGACCTTGGTCCCTAATACTAGTGATCAGTGGCCTTGAAGGGGCTTTAGAAATGTCAGGAGGATGCTGTGTCTGGCAAAGTATCTGCTTTGGCAAGTGGAGCGGGGTTGTTGGGAGGGAAACGGTTGTATGGCATATCTTGTTCTAGAATGATCTCTGAGAGCGAGGACTAGTACAATTATAGCTCACATGTAGAACAGAAGGTATGCGTGTACCTAGGAGAGTGGTGGGAACTCCAAGAGCTGTGGTCCTGTGTCCCCAGCCACTGGCTCTTGCCAGTGGTAGACGGGAGCTGTCATATGCCCAGAGGTTGGGCCAGAGGTGTCCTCTGGCTTGGGAGAGGGGAGAGGAGACTGAGTTGATTCTGGCTTGTTCGCTGAAGTTGTAGTAACTTACTGAGGGTGCTGGGGACCTGTACTTCCAGGTTCCCGTGAGTACTGAAGACATGGCTGGGTGCTTCTCCGAGCAGGAAGGCTGTCCAGAAGACTGGCAGAAGGAACTCTGCAAGCATGCGAAGGGGTGCCAGGATACGCTGGGATCCCTGGGTAAGAGGCCACCCCCCGGGACTTCTGGGCCTGATTTTATCCTTTTATCCACTTTGTTGGGATTTGGATCGGAAAGTACAACCACATTGAGATCAGTCCCCTGCCTTTGGACAGAGTGTCTGGTAACCATTTTCAGGTCTTCCATAGTGAATGCAAAAAGGTTAAATGGCTCCTGCAGAATGAACACAGACTAGGATCTGCTCCTCACGCCTAGTCCTTCGTGTTTACTTCTCAGGCACAGGGCTCCCCAGTTTTATATTTTCACCCCAGGACTCCCAATCTCTTTACTGTGCACCCTGGAGATTCTCAACTCCTGCTGAATGTGAGCATGCATTTAATGTTTAGGACCAAGTGTAAACATTAGATTTCTCAGGCAGGTGAGTGCACGCATGTGTGAGACTTGATGAGAACTAGGGACTTGTAGCTGCACCCACACGCTGGCTAACCTGTGTGTATACCTGAAGTCCCTCGCTGCTCTGGGCAGTTGGCTGTTTGCCTGTTCTTTCGTCTTATTGGGGGAAGAGAGGACCTCCAGTGAGGCTTGGGTGTCTCACTTTTCCTCCAGGAGAATTCTTTTTTGAAAGAAGAGAGTGCGGACATGCTGCAGGGGTGCAGGGTGAGGGAGGCTGTCCAGCTTGGGGACAGGAGTGAGCATGAGGAGGGAAGGCAGCAAGAGGTCCAAGAGCTGAGTGCCATGTATAACTGAGTCCTCTCCTGGGCCTTAGTTTTCCTCAGTGTCACACAAGGTGGCTAGGCTAGGTGAGTTGGGACTTCTGTTTATGTGGGTGGCAGGACGGATGCCCTTCTTCCTATCCTTGTCTCTTGCTGTATTGGCTTGGCTAGGGAGAGGTTTCACTTCACTCCACTAGGTGTCCTCTACCGTTTGCCACACACTGCTGGAATGGCAGTGAGGGGTGGGTGGGTCCTGTGCTAGGCCTGCAGAGGAGAGCCCTGTCACCGTTCCCTTCCTCCCCACAGACCACGCCACTGCCAAGCTGGAGTGTCCAAGTGCACTGGACAGGGGAGATGAGGTGGGCAGCCTTGGCCTGCCTGGGGCAAAAGGGGTGAAAGCGTGGGCATGCAGAGTCCCCCGTGCCTGTGGCCCTGGGCCTCCCAGCTTCACCTGGTGTCAGGAATCCTGCCTGGAGACACGGGCAAAGGTAGGGGATGTACACTGCTGGACATTACGGCCAGCTGACCACCTGGACAGACCAGGTGCTGTGCTGCTGTCCTGCGTGTCTCCTGCCTGGGGTGTGGAACATCCAGCCCACATGCTCTACAAGGCCCTGAAAGTCATTTGGCATGACAGGGTAGACTTCAGTGCTTCTCATCAGCTGCCTCAGCCTATCTGCTTGTATCAGCAATTTCATATAACTGGTAATGATGTGAAACATACCAGATGGAGCTGGGTGCCAGTAGCTTACAGCTATAATCCTGAGATCTGAGGATTGTAGTTCAGAGCTAGCCTGGGAAAGAAAATCTGTGAGAGTCTTTATATCCAGTTAACTATCAAAGAACTGGAAGTGGAGCTGCAGCTCAATTGCTAGAGTATTCTCTTTGAGCAAAAAAGCTCAGGGAGGGGGGCAGGGGAGGAATGGGAAGGGATGGGAAGGGGAAACAAAGGAGGAGGCTACAATGCTTGATAAGAAATGTACTCATTATCTTTCCCATGTAATTGTAACCCCTCTGTACGGTATTTTCACAAAAAAAAAAAAAAAAAAAAAAAAGCTCAGGGACAGTGCCCAGGCCCTGAGTTATGGCCGGGACCAGCACCAAACAAACACAAGAAAAGCTGGAAGTGGAGGAGGGGCTCGAGTGATAGAGCCCTTGTTTGGAGGAGGCTGCACCGCTCCCAGGCAGATGCAGAATGGGCTGAGCCAGTGTACCCCTTAGGTTCCCACAGCTCCCCTCGGGGCTGGGGCATGCCTGGGGGTGGCATGTCCTCAGAGGATTTGAGGCTGCCTGCACCCCCGTTGTCCCTTCTGCCCTGGCCCTCACTGTCTGTGTCCTGCCCTCCTGGGTTTTCTTCCTTCATCCACAGGGCTTCCCCCTGCCTCCCTTCCCCCCCGCCCACCTCATCCCAGGCCTAGTCCTTGCTCCAAGGAGCTGCCTCCATACTCTGCCACAAACCAGCAGACTAGATTGTGTGTGCAAGTCTGCTTTATTTACTAGAAGTTTCCCCAATGGAGCACCAACTGCCAAAAGTCTGAGAAAGGCATGAGCAGGTCCTCATTCAGTCTGAGCATTGCAGTCCACAGGTTCAGAAGTTTTACATGCCATCACACTGATCAGCAGCTAACCTTTGAGAGCATTTGTCACTGTAGGAATATGTGTGTGTGTCTGTGTGTATCTATCTATCTATCTATGTTGTATGGTGCTGAGGACTGTATTCAGGGCCTTATACTTGCTAAGTAAGGCAAGCATTCTTCCATTGAGCAAAATCCCCAACCCCTAGAAGTATATTTTTTAATGAATTATACAAATGCATTCACACATAAGTACTTTCTCACTAAGCAGAGGTTGTATGAAGTGAAAGAGTTTCAACTGACCACCTGCCTAGGCCAAACTGCCCTTCCCCCTCCTACCCCCCTCACAGTCTAGCTGCTATGATCATTCTGGCAGTAACCTATTAGATTCCCCCCCCCATGCATTTACATAAATATGCACTGTAGAAAAATACAAGGTTTTGGGCTGGGAAGGTGGCTCAGTGGTAGAGCGCTTGCCTTGCATGCCAGAGGCCCTGGGTTCGATTCCTCAGCACCACATAAGCAAAAAGAAAAAAGCCGGAAGTGGCGTTGTGGCTCAAGTGGTAGAGCACTAGCCTTGAGCTGAAGAGCTGAGGGACGGCACCCAGGCCCAGAGTTCAGGCCCCACGAACGGACCCAAAAAAAACAGAACAAACGAAAAATACAAGGTTTTAAAATATGCTGGGCACTGCTGGCTCATGCCTGTAATCCTAGCTATTTAGGAGGCTAAATTTTTTTTGGTCAGCTGTGGAACTTGGTGCTGGGTGCTGTCCCCCAGCTCTTCAGCTCAAGGCAAGCGCTCTACCACTTGAGCCACATTGCCACTTCTAGTTTTCTGGTGGTTAATTGGAGATAAGAGTCTCACAGACTTTCTTGCCCCTGTTGGCTCTGAATCATGATTCTCAGATCTCAGCCTCCTGAGTAGCTAGGATTCCAGCACCTGGCATATCTCCAATTTACCACCAAGAAAGCCAGAGGTGGACCTGTGGTTCAAGTAGTAGAGTAGTAGGTTATAGCAGTAGAGTAGTAGGTTAGTAGTAGTAAGTAGCCTTGAGCAGAAAGCTAAGAGACAGTGTCTAGTCTCTGAGTTTAAGCCTCAGTACTGAAATACACTCACACACACACACATACACAAGATGAGAAAATAATATAAAAACCCAGTCCTGTACTATGTACTGTCTGTAGCTTGTTTTCTCTCAAGAGTGTGTCTTAAAGATCTTTTAGTAAATTTCTGTTGACATCTTTGTCTGAAACTTGAACTGTCAAAATCTAAGAGCTTGACTTTCAGGACTCTGGTTAATAGTGGAGCCAGCCAGCCTAGTGTGTGGCAGGCAGTCCAGTGTGTTCTCTACGTGACTAGATCAGTACCTTGGGAAGTTCTCCATTCATTCACTCACCTATTCATTCAACAAAAAGTGTGCCTATCCTGTGTCAAGTCAGGTCAGGAAGGTGGAGCAATTGTAATAATAATATCAATTACTAATAATAATTGTTATTATTTTGGTTGTAGTGGGAATTGAACTGACAGTGTAACCCAGCCCCTTTTGCCTTCCTTTATTTGTTTATTTATGCATACCTATTTAAACTGAAGACCTCACACTTATTCTGTCAGTTTACTTGCTTAGCTTGTATACTTCACCATTTGAGCCTGGTTTCTTGCTAGTTACTTTGGAGATGAGGTCTAATGGACTGTTCTGCCCAGAGTGAGCTTTGTACTGAGATCCTGAGTAGGATTACAAGTGTGAGCCATCATATCTGGCAGCCACTCCTTTCATAATAGGGGCCTTAGAGACTGGCACAGACTGGTGAGGTAACTTGGGACCTCAGGGTCCTGTGTTACACAGGCTGCTGAATGAGATCAAACAGTAGAGCAGTAGCTTAATGGAGAGTTTCAGTTTCTCTAACAGGGCTTGGTGGGCAGGGTGCTCCGGACCTGGTCCTTCTGACTTGTTGCTCTGCTTTTGTAGGCTCTGGCATTGCTGCCACAGTTCAAGGTGACTCACTCCCATGTCAGAACCATGAAGGAAGAAGCAGGAGGGGAGAGAAGGAATACTCTTATCTAAGGCAACACATTTTGTTCTAGTTAGTAAACACATGTTTAGTATCTAGGTGCTTTGTAAATACTGATCCGTCTGACTTTATCATAGCCTTTTTGTCTCCTCATGTTATAGATGAAGAAACTCAGGTGCAGAGAGACTAGGTAAATTGTCAGCCATGCAGCCAGCATTCTTCATGTGCCATTGGTCATCTGGAAACCTGCTTTTTTGTTTTGTTTTGGTTGGTCGTGGGGGCTGAACTCGGCCTGGGTGCCGTTCCTCAGCTCTTCAGCTCAAAGCTAGCATTCTACCATTTGAGCCACAGTCCCACTTCTGGATGTTTCTGCTTAGGTGGTACTGAGGAATCGAACCCAGGCCCTCGTGCATGCCAGGCAAGCACTCTACCACTGAGCCACCTTCCTAACCCCGAAACCTGGTTTTTGTTTTGGGGCTAGGGGTTCCACAGACTGTCAAACACTAGGTGCTCCAGTACTGCAAAAGGGATGGGGGGAAGGCTCTTGGTGCCTGGTCACCATCCCCTACCATGCTACATGGGGTCTGCTCTGCCTTTGCTGGGACATGGTTCTGCTGGGAGTGCTTTGTGATTGATGCCCCAGGGCTTCCTTGTCTCCCCCTTAGAAACTGGTCAGCTGGGGCCCCCTGCAGCAGTGTTACCCTGGATCAAGCAAGAGCAAGAGGCATGTGGGAGGGACTTGCAGGCGATGGCTACTACACCCTTGAGCTCAGGTAAGCCTCTGTGGGCAGGGCTACAGTCCTGTGTCTTGGGAACATAAAACACCCCCCTCCCCCAGGGGTCTCTGAGACCCTTAGCAGGGCTTTCTCCTATGTGAGTTTCCCAGAGGGAGCAGCAGCAAGGAGGTGACCTGTTATCTTTGTTCTCTGTGGCCTCGCCGGTTTGCTGGGGGGAGGATGGGCGCTTCCCATACAGTTGCATGAAACTATTGTCTTCTTATTCTTGATATGGTTTGCTGGCTTTATTTTATGAACGTTAGCCAGCATGGTGCTGCGCACTACAGGCCTCACATAGGGTATGGGGTCTCCTACCCTCCTAAGGAGTTTACAGTTAGGCGGGAACACAGGCAGACAGTGTCACATTAGAAGAGGAAAGATCTAAGTCTATGGCCAGAGAAGCTGATGGAAGTTTTGACAGGGCCCTAGGAAAAAGCGTGTGTCCTTTCAGTGTAGATAAGGGGAAGGCCTGTAGGTAAGCTGTGTGTGCCACAGACAGTTGGGGGGAAGGGAGGATTGGAAAAGCACTGTCTTGCTGGTCTTGGGCAGGTCCCAGGGGGGCTTTGGAGCAGGGGCAGAGAGGAGGTCAGGGGATGCTTGCAGGAAGGCTCATCGCAGGGCTGTCAGGGTGTTTGGATGGCATTACATAGACAGGACAAGACCTTGGCAGAGGCCAGGGGAGACCAAGTAGGCCGGGTCAGAGCAGGTCGGCCCTTGGTGACGAGCTCCCCGAGGCCCATACTGCAGATACCAGGAGAGCAAAGGGCCTGGTGGCCTGGACACGGGACATGCGACTTACTGGATGTGTCCCCTCCAAGCAGAGACCTGGCTGGCCAGCAAAGAGAAGAGGAGCCTGGAGGGAGAGTCTGAGGGGCTGGAGTCTGCCTGGGCAGCGGAAGGGGGGCTGGACCAGGAGGACTTGGAAGGCAGCGCCTTTAGAGATCCATTTCCCAGCCCCGGGGAGAAGGAGACGGCCTCCCTCCCTCCAGGCAGCCAGATGCAGGCCTTGCCGGCCGCCCAGGACCCGGAGCGGCGTCCGTCCTGCACCGAGAGTGGTGCGAACTCGAGGGGCCGGGAGCTCAGTGGGCTGCACGGTGGGCCGCACGGGCGCGCGGCCTGCGCCCAGCCTCCCGAGGG
>NW_012267498.1:493965-505583 GCF_000151885.1 Dipodomys ordii | reverse complement strand
GCGTGGCCAGCGAGCTGCGCCCGCGCAAGGCGCCGCCGCGGGCCTACACCTGCACCCAGTGCGGCAAGAGCTTCGTCCACCAGTCCACGCTCACCACGCACTACCGCACGCACACCGGGGAGAAGCCCTACGAGTGCTCTGAGTGCGGGAAGCGCTTCGGCCGCCTGTCCACGCTGCTGGAGCACCGGCGCACGCACACGGGCGAGCGGCCCTTCCCGTGCGCGCAGTGCGGCCGGCGCTTCGGCCGCCTGTCCACGCTCGTGGAGCACCGGCGCACGCACACGGGCGAGAAGCCCTTCCCGTGCGCGCAGTGCGGCGCCTGCTTCGCGCACAAGCCCAGCTTCCTGCGGCACCTGCGCGGCCACTCGCAGGAGAAGCGCTTCGCCTGCGGCCAGTGCGGCAAGAGCTTCACCTGCCGCTCGTGGCTCGCGCGCCATCAGGGCAGCCATGCCGGCCGCGCGGCCGCTGCCTGCGTGGCTTGCGAGAAGGGCGCCCCCGGCCCCGAGCCCGCGGGCCTCCTCGCCGACGCCGCGTGGGGACGACCCCCCGGCGGCCCTCCCGCCCCACCCGGGGGTGGGACCCAGGCCACCAGGGCGCAGGACCACCGCGCGCCCCCCGGCGACGGGCAGCCCGGAGGCCTGGACCAGCCAGGCCCTGGGCGGTCACTGCACTGTTTTCTCTCTCGGGTGAAGATGGAGAACGCAGGGTAGCACCCCGAGAGCGCTCGAAAGGGGTGAGGACCCAGGGCCATTGGTTCCCCTTGAATTCAAGCCGCCCCCCCTGTGAGTACTGCCTAAGGCAAGTCAGAGGGCCCGGCCTGGCCCGGCCCAGCTCTCTGCGCCTCCTAGGGGAGGGCTGCTCTCAGAAGGACAAAATGCCCAGGGCCACCTTGCTGCACAGAGGCTGGGCCTAGGCCCCCTGGAGGAAGGGGAAGAAATAAGAAGGGGGGACTTGATTCTGTCTCTGTCCATTAAGAGACACCTCTGAAGATGTCCAGAGTGTTTTTGTCGGTCATGGGGATTGTTGAGTTCTGAGAACTGAGCGCTGTCCCTGAGCCCTTTTGCTCAAGGCTAGTGCTCTGCCACATTGAGCCACAGCACCACTCCTTTTTTTTTTTGGTCTGGTTGTGGGGCCTGAACTCTGGGCCTGGGCGTTGTCTCTCAGCTCTTCAGCTCAAGGCTAGCGCTCTACCACTTGAACCACAGCACCACTTCCGGCTTTTTTCTTTTTGTGGTGCTGAGGAATCGAACCCAGGGCCTCAGGCATGCAAGGCAAGCGCTCTACCACTGAGCCACCTTCCCAGCCCCCACAGCACCACTTCTGGTTTTCTGATCGTTAATTGGAGATGAGTCTCAGACTTTATTCCCCAGGTTGGCTTCTAACTGCAATCATCGGATCTCAGCTTCCTAAGTAGTTAGGATTACAGGTGTGAGCCACTAGCATCTGGCTTGGAGTTGTTTTTTATTAGCAGACTCAGTGCTTTGAGCGCAAACTTGCTCACCTCTAGCTATGCCTGTGGCTTCCAGCATGCTAATACGTAGAATCTGACGTGGCCTCTGATCGTGCCTCCCTGTAATCGCCAAGTCCATGTGCCCCTTAGGTACACAGCCTTAGTGACTTGTGACAGCTTCATGGAAACTCCGATTCCCCCCTTCCCATTCATCAGGAGCCGGGAAAGACAGTTTTGTGGGCACTTGGTCCTAGAGAGTCTGGCCTGACTGTGACCCAGCATGCAAGAGCAGCCACCATGTCCCCTATGAGCCACTGTCTTGTTAGCAAAACACTTGCCTTGAGTTTTGGATGGGGGAGGCAGGCAAAGAGTCCACCCTGAGGCCTCAGCCAAAGCTGGCCATTGGAGGCAGAGACAAAACCAAAGCCTGCAAGAGGTGATCTCCCTCCAGCAGTGGCACCTGGGGACACTCAGAAACATGGGTCGGGGTGTGAGCACAGTGTCACAGGCATGCTGAACATGGAGGGGAAGGAAGTGTGTGTTGCGCCCCAGCAGTTGGAGAGTCCCCTTGGATCCTTAGTGGCCCGTCACCCTCTCAGTAGTTGAAGCTAGCTGGGCTGTTGATCTGAAACAGCTGGGTTGGTCAGTTTGCAGTCCTGCTGTTTTGATAAACTCGGGCGCTCCTTTAGCTACCAGATGGGTTTTAAGATCCCGCAGGTTTCACAGCCCCAGATGCTGTCGTCTCATGTCTTACACCGGTACTAGGAGCGGATGCCTGTGTGCTCAGTGGCCCGCTGCAGTGCCTGGCGCTGTTCCTGCCATTTCCTCCACTTTGGAGGGCACGGGTGCAGATGTGGTGAGCTGGGCTGGGCTCAGGCCATGTGAGATGGCTCCTCACAGCACCACCTGGGCTTCCAGATCTGCTGCCCAGAGTGAATTTTCTTGAACTCTGTAATGTGCCATAGTTGCTTGAAACTTGTAAATAAGAAAGCATTTGTGAAGAATTGTAAACTCTCTCCTCCCTGTTGCAGACTGTCCTTGTTTCAGTGCATTCGACCTGGATTCTGAATTACACTTATTTTCAGCTGAGCTTGCAGCCCAGGACAGGGCCCAAAGGAAAGTGGGGTCTGGCTGTGCGTGGGGCGGGGCTGCCGGTGCTGGCAGGCAGCGGCCTCCACCTCCGCACTGTGAGCAACCTCGAGAAATCACCTGTGTTTAGGGACTGAGTGAATAAAAAAAAGTTTTCATGAGTGGTGCCTTGCCTGGCCAGTTTCAGTGTCGTTGATATAATCATGCCAGTTTCACCAGTGCTTCTCTGCCACTTCTCATTTTGACTACTCATTTTTCATATATTAACTATCTCACCAAGTCCAGGATCCACTGATCGTAAGATGCCTTTGTTATCTGCTTTCATCACAGCCGTTTCATCAGGACTCTGTTTTCAATGCTGGGTATGAAATGCTTCCCAACTGAAGACATGGTCCCCATGGGGAAAAGTACACAAGTGGCAGGTGTCCTTTTAATAAATGACAATTGCATAGGTGGCCTACAAGTAACTAATTGCTACTTGTTCTTGACAGTTGGGTCAAATGGTTCATTTTTAGGGAAAAGAAGTTTGTGTGTGTGTGTGTGTGTGAATTGTGAGCCTTGAACTCAGGGCCTAGGTGCTGCCCCTCATCTTTTTCTCTTAAGGCTTACACTCTACCACTTTAGCTTCATTTCTGACTTCTTGCTGGTTAAAGATAAGAGTCTCAGCCTCCTAAGTAGCGAGGATTATAGGCATGAGCCACTGGTACCCAGCCAAGGAAGGTCTAAGAGGTGAAGCCAGAACAGCACTGGGTCTTGTCAAGATGGGGTAGCAACAATTGAGCCCCAGGATGCTCTTGAATGCGCCCTGGCTTCAGTTATTTGGAGTCTGGTTATTTCTGGGCACCAAGGGGTTCAGCTCCAGCAGCAGCTCCGGCCATCACTCTCAGGCCAGGGTGGCCTTCATCCAGGGTGCCTGTTCCTCACCCGCAGAGAGTCCCCATGGGCCTCCAGGAATAAAGATGACTGGCTCTCGGGCCTCTTAGTAAATGTATTCTAACATTTTGTTGAGGACTGGCCTGTGTTTTCAAGTTGAGAATAAAGCGGTAACAGCTAATGTGCTAGTTGAGATGGGCCATCTGGAGGAGGTAAGTAGGCTTTGGGAGGGCCTTAGGGTAGGGTGGGATGGTGACCACACCCTTCCCCCCACCCCTCCATGCTCTAGAAGGCCTTGAACTCAGTGCCTGGGTGCTGTCTTGGAGCTTTTTCACTCAAAGTTGGTGTTCTACCACTTGAGCACAAGTCCACTTCCAGTTTTTTGGAGGTTCATTGGAGCTCAGAGTCTCAGGGAGTTTCTTGCCCAGGCTGGCTTCGATTGTGATCCTCGGATCTCAGCCTCCTGAGTAGCTAGGAGTACAGGCGTGAGTTGTTGGTGTCTGTTTCCCATGGTGGGCCTAGGAAGAGGCAGCACAGCTCTACCCCACGAGGACCTGGCAAGGTGCTGGCAGCGTGCAGGGCAGGAAGAGGATCAGGCTGTGCTGGCGCCTTGGGCTCAGACTTCAGCCTCCCGAACTGTGAGTGTGAAGCCACAGCTGGTATTGCATGAAAACCTGGGCAGACTACACCGTCCTCAAAAGGTTTCTGATCTTAATTTCTTCCTTGTTCCTGTGCCTTTCTAGAATGTGTGTTATGTCTGTGTCTACACTGGGCTTCAAGGTCTGCAGGTTGTTTCTCAGCTTTTTTGCTCAAAGCTGGCACTCTACCACTTGAGCCATCCCTCTGCTTCAGGGTTTTTTTTTGTTTTGTTTTTTTTTTGGTAGTTTATTGGAGATGAGTCTCACAGGGCTGGGAATGTGCCTCAGTGGTAGAGTACTTGCCTAGCATACATAAAACCCTGGGTTTGACTCCTCAGTATCATAGAAAAAGCCAGAAATGGGGCTGGGAAAGTGGCTCAGTGGTAGAGCGCTTGCCTCGCATGCTCGAGGCCCTGGGTTCGATTCCTCAGCACCACATAAGAAAAAAGCCAGAAGTGGCGCTGTGTCTCAAGTGGTAGAGTGCTAGCCTTGAGGTGAAGAACTGAGGGACAGCACCCAGGCCCAGAGTTCAGGCCCCATGACCGGACCCCCCCCCAAAAAAAAAAAAACAGAAAAGCCAGAAATGGCTCCTGGAGGAGTGCTAGCCTTGAGCAAAAGAAGCTCAGGGACAGCGCCCAGGCCTTGAGTTCAAGCCCCAGGACTGGCAAAAAAAAAAGTCAAATTTTGTTGCCCAGGCTGGCTTTGACTTGTGATCCTCAGATGTCACCTTCCTAGCTAGGATCCCTCCGTGCTCCCCCCCCCCACTAGCCAGATGAGGCCTCACTATGCTGCCCAGGCTGGTCTGAAATTCCTGGGCTCACCCACCTCTGCCTCCTGAGTGCGGGTACTTCACACCTGCCACAGCTTAAATGTTTATTTCTTGGAAATGGAGTCCCAGATGTAGCGTGACTGAGTCAGTGTGGTAAAGACAGATTGTCAAATTGCTTTCCAGAGGGGTGTACAGGACTGTTATGGGGAGCACACAGCCTTGCTGTCTTGCAACGTCAGTGCTAGATGCCGAGCGAAAACGACAACATGGAAAGCCGTGACACAAGCAGTAACTCTCCATCTGGAGAGGGGTCCAAAGAGGAGTCCTACATTTTAGTAACAGCCTCTCTCTCTCTCTCCTTCTCTTCTTCCCTTTTTCTCTTTCTCCCCCCTCCCCTTCTCCTCTTTCCCCCTCCCTTTCTCTCCCTCTCTCCCCCTTTCTGTGGTCTTACTGTGTTGTCCTGGCTGGTCTTGAACTCCTGGACTCAACTAAATTCCCCACCTAAGGCTCCCAAGGAGCTGGGAGACAGGCATGTGCCCTCACGAGCGGCTTGGCACCTGACAGGAGAGAATTCTGATAGCATTGGAGCTCCGGGCAGTCAGCTGCTTCTCTGCTATTTCTATTACTGTAGCCTAAAAAGATACATTTATTTTGCATGAGATGAAATTAAATGTCTGCTGCTCACAGCCAAAGTCAGCAGAAGCTGATTCTAAAGGTAAATGGGTATTAGTGAAAAGCACAGTGGCAACTGGAGAAACCGCTCGGTGGAGTCTGTCTTTGGGGAGATAGCAGTATTTGAGGGCAAAGGTGATAACAATAAGGAAACAATGGGAAAGTGTAGGAGCTTGAGAAATGGATGCTGAGTAAACAGAATCCACAGCTGTCCACAAGAGGGAGCGAGATGACCAAATGGGAACAAAGCTTTGGTCCAGTGATTTGTGAGTTGGAGGATGCAACAGGAAAAAGAGATGAGGAGTGTTTCCATCATCATGTGATGCCAAACATGGGCTGAGCATGCGCCTTCCTCATAATCCACCCCACCTGCAGGCCAGTGTTTCCCTGCCCCTGCAGCTCTGCGGACTTCTCTCCTGTTCCCCATGCTGCTGGAAGATGCATCAGGAAAATAGTTTCTGGCTGGGCGCCAGTGGCTCAAGCCTGCAACCCTCGCTATCCAGGAGGCTGAGATCTGAGGATTGCACTTGGAGGTGGACAACTCCATGAAACTCTTATTGCCAATTAACCAGATAAAAGGCCCAACTCTGAGGTGTGGCCAAGTTTAGTGTGCCAGCATTGAACAATAAAGCCAAGCATAAGCAAGAGACCCTGAGTTCAACCCTACACACACACACACACACACACACACACACACACACACACACACACCAACTGCTGAAGATTTTGGATTTTTTCTCCACCTGGAATCCTGGACAGCAGAACTGTTGCTA
Source organism: Dipodomys ordii (assembly GCF_000151885.1). Taxonomy (NCBI): domain Eukaryota; kingdom Metazoa; phylum Chordata; class Mammalia; order Rodentia; family Heteromyidae; genus Dipodomys; species Dipodomys ordii. Next base: position 499,319 of record NW_012267498.1, on the reverse strand, counting down.
CCAATGCCCTCAGAGAAGGCCCTGGGGTGGCACTGGTTTTCTCCAGTGTTCCAGGCACTGAACCACAAAGGTGGCGGTCAGTAGCCAGCCAGCATCCTCCTGGAGGGGACTAGAGAATGTCTCTAAGCGAGTAAAACTTGATTCATCATCAACTCAGCTGAAGGAGGAAAAGATGTCCTCCAAAGGGGGCACCTGGATTTGAACCAGGGACCTCTTGATCTGCAGTCAAATGCTCTACCCCTGAGCTATACCCCCTTTTACTAAGGAAAATAGGTAATTCATACTGTATGTCCGCTCTCATACATATAGCTGCTCACTCTGACTCTGCAGAAAGCAGCTGGTCCTGTTTAACTAGATGTCACAACCAGCCTCATTGAACGAGATGCCACTGCCAATGGACACCAGCATGGAAGGTCAGCCTTTGAGACAACAAAAGCTGTTCCTGCACACACGCTGAAGATGAGACTCCGGAGACGCCGCTCTGATTCCTTTTCTTCCTCACCTCCTCTTCCACTTCCTCCTTTTTTGAGACAGGGTCTTGCTAATGCAGTCCAGGTTAGCCTGCACTATGAACTGTTACTACACAGCCCAAGCTGCCTGGGTCTCACAATAATCCTGCCTCTGCCTCTTGAGTGCAGGGACTACAGGCATATACCACACCAGGGTGACAGCACTCTCTCTGAGTAAGGACTAGACCTCTTGTTGCCAGCTTTGCCGTTGAGGTCATGTGACCTCCCACCTCTCCTTCAAATTCCACATCCACGTAAGACACTTGGACTTTCCCATTTCATTTCGTCTCTGTGTTACGTATTCTGCCTCTAGCAGTACCTTGATGATCAGTGTAACTCATGCATCTTAGGCTGCATCTCAACAACTTGCCTAAGTCCAATGAGAAAGAGCACACGCTGTACAAAGTGGACTGGTTATTTACACACACGCGGCGAGGGGCAGCAGAAGTCTGGAATTGTGATGAGCAGGTTCCCTGAGACTCAGGAAGGCTGCTCAGGAGTCTCACCTGTGCATGTTCCATTTGCCCCCAGCTGAGCTGTGTACCCCAGGGGTCGTGTGAGCTGCCACGCTAAAGAACTGAAACAATTGCCAGGCACTGGTGCCTCGCACCTGTTATCCTCACTACTCAGGTGGCTCAGATCTGAGGATTGTAGTTCTAAGCCAACTCAGGCAGGGAAGCCCTCAAAATTATCTGCCATTAACCACCAGAAAACCAGAAGTCGAGCCATGGCTTAAAGTGGTAGAGTGTGTTAGCCTTGATCAGAAGAAGCTCAGGTCAGTGCCCATAACCTACAGGGGGGGTGAGAGAGTGTGTCATGTGTCCTTAGACATGACCTCGTGACTGGGAGTGTATGATCCAGGAGCATGAGACAGAAGCAGTGGATTCTATGACCCCGTCTCAGAAACAGATACAATAGTCTGTTCATTAGAAGCATGTTCCTAAGTCCAGCACACATTCAAAGGAATGTGCGCTTCACATCTTTAAAGGAGAAATATCAAAGATTTGTAGATATATTTTTAAATCACCATGGTCAGATCACAGTTGAAGGAATGTAAAGTGAACTGGGCTGAACTTACTGACATGGACTCACTAAGCGAGATTTCCAGGCCCTGCCGTCCGTGCAGGAGCGCGGCTGGCCCCACGGCTTCAGAGGGGGGTCTGGATCAGCACTGGGACCATTCCATCTGTGGTTAAATGCAAACTGAATCTGCTCCTGTGTGCATGGCCAGCTGAAATGCAGACCAAAGGTAAACCACAGCTGGACACTAGTAGCTCATATCTGTAATCCCAGCTGCGCAGGAGGCTGAGATCTGAGGATCACAGATTAAAGCTAGCCTGGGTAAGAAAATATGGGAGACTCATCTCCAATTAACTACGAAAAGAGGCAGAGATGGAGGTGTGGCTCAAGTGGTAGAATGCCAGCCTTAACCCTATAGAGCAAATGAGAATGAGGAGGGAGGCCCTGGGTTTGAGCCCTAGAACTGAGCCATGTTCAATGATGTTGAAATAGCAGAGCTTCCTTGGCACATGGTCGCAACCCAAAGGATGCTCAGCTGACTCAGCACCACAATCCCTGCATCCTGCGTGCACACCGCTGTGCTCCAGTGACTCAGCACCACAATCCCTGCATCCTGCGTGCACACCGCTGTGCTCAGGTGACTCAGCACCACAATCCCTGCATCCTGCGTGCACACCGCTGTGCTCGGCTGACTCAGCACCACAATCCCTGCATCCTGCGTGCACACCGCTGTGCTGTCTTCTTCCCTTGGGCACAGACACGATGAGTAATTTCTGTCTTTTGTCTTTTTCTTTTGTTGTGTGTGCCAGTGCTGGGGCTGGACTCAGGGCATGAGCAATGTTGCTTAGCTTTTTCAATCAAGGTTAGCACTCTTATCACTTGAGCCCAGCTTTGTGTGTGCGTGTGTGCGCATGTGTTTGATTGGAACTAGGAGCCTTATGGGGCTGGGAATGTGGCTTAGTGGTAGAGTGTTTGCTTAGCATGCATGAAGCCCTGGGTTCAATTCCTCAGAACTATATAAACAGAAAAGGCCAGAAGTGGTGCTGTGGTTCAAGTGGTAGAGTGCTAGCCTTCAGCAAAAGAAACAGGGACAGTGCCCAGGCCCTAAGTTCAAACCCCAGGACTGGTGAAGAAAAAAAAAGTCTCATAAACTTTCCTGCCAAGGATAGCTTTGAACTAAGATCCTCAGATCTCAGCCTCCTGAGTAGCTAGGGTTACAGGGGTGAGCCACTGGTGCCTACTTGAGTAATTTATTATTATTTTTTTTTTTGGTCATGGGGCTTGAACTCTGGGCCTGGGCGCTGTCCCTCAGCTCTTCAGCTCAAGGAGAGCGCTCTACCACTTGAGCTACAGCACCACTTCCGGTTTTCTAGTGGTTTATTGGAAATAGAAATCTCACGGTCTTTCCTGCCTGGGCTGGCTTTGAACCGCAATCCTCAGATTTCAGCCTCCTGAGTAGCTAGGATTATAGGCGTCAGCCACCGACACCCGGCTTCTTTATATATATATAATATATATAGATATATATTATATATATATGCTTTATTGTAAATGAAAATTAAGAGACTACAAAAATATTATGAAGCAGAAGGCACCCATTGTAGGTTAAACTGACTCACTCTGTAGGGGGCACAAGGACCACACCCACAAAGGTCATCAATAATGAGATTACTGACAGCATATTATCTACCAGCTGAAATTTCACTTTAAAAACAAATGTAAGGGGATACTGGCAACTGTTGACCTCTTAGCCAGGGAATTAAAAAGAGAAATCATCTACAGGTGCCTCAAGTCTCCACAAACACAGTTTTACAGAAATAATCCTAAATTAAGCAAGAATGTCAGGTGATGTTGGAGCCTGCTCTTGAGAGGCAGTCTGCATTTTAGGATGTTTGATCACACGCTTTCTCCTGCTGGATAGTTTCCTTTGAAGGAAGAGTGTTTTTTTCCTCAGCATTAGTTTTCTTCAGTTTTGATCTGTCAAACTTCTCCACTTCGGACATGTCTGGCCTGTCACTCATCTTGACTGGAGTCTGGTGCTCCCGCGGGGACGCTGCCAGGGGCAGGGCGCTGGCTGGCTCCGAGCCGGTTGGGTCTGAGTAATTTATTTATAATCAATAGACTATGGCATAGGTAATGGGATTTCTACCAGTGATAATAAAGGATATCTTGCCAATTGAATGCAGCTGACCAGTTGACTACACATTAATCATGAATAACAGATTCCAATTAACCACCACATATTAAAAGGTACAAGTAGAGCTGTGGCTTCAGTAGTAGAGCTCCAGCCTTGAGCAAAAAAAAAAAAAAAAAAAAAGAAGCTAAGGGACAGCACCCAGGACCTGAGTTCAAGCCCCAGTACCACACCCAAAGCACAAAATGAAAAGAAACTACACGTTTTCTATTTTACATAGCAGCTTCTCCATCCCAAATTGTATCTCATCGTTACATAGCAGCTTCTCCATCCCAAATTGTATCTCATCGTTTCTAGACATTCAACTGGCCCCTCCTATCAGTTGGCCCACTAGAGTTTTACTGTGTGTTTTACTGCAGCCTGACTCATCCTATTTCTTTTGAGTACAAGCTTGGTATAAAAAATTACAGTCAGGAAACAGGAGGAGCGAGGGCAGACTTCTTCAGCCACTCATGGAAATGACAGGGCTGAGAAGTAAAAAAAAAAAACATGAATGATGCACAGTAGGAACAGGCCTATCTTTACTTTTGGTTGGAAATTTGACTGTCGAGCTTAGGGCTAACATCCTCAGATCATAAGGGGCTATAATTCACCTAGAGGAAAATGATAATGACCTAGTGGGCACCTGGATTTGAACCAGGGACCTCTTGATCTGCAGTCAATGATCTACCCCTGGGCTATACCCCCAAGTACATGCTTAGCCTTAAAGATACTTTGAAAATCACGGTGATTTCCAGCCATACTGTGCCTGTGTCTTCTAGGAGTTACCTGAGCTGTTCTTCCACACACCCACCTGCCCACCTGTGAGAACTCCTCTCTTCCAGGGTCCCCTCTGCTCACGTGGCCATACATCTTCCAGAGGGCTTGCCACCCTCCCTCTATTAAGACAACCACTATGGTAGTCCAAGAGGATCTCTACCCATGCCATTTATATCTAAGCTGCTCCCTTCCTCCCTTGGTTTTCCTTTGTCCCTGTCTCTCCTAGTTTTCTTTCCAGGGATTCACATCTGGGTGTACAGGAGGCTCTCAGCAGCTCAGCTAACCCCAGGGAAGGCATCTGGACAAGGAGGTTGTAGCATTTCTTGTGTTCTTGGCTCGATAAGGCAGTAGGAGCAGAGTGGTGGAAGTGGCCTGGGCGCAGGGTTTGCTTGCTTGAGAACTGAGGCGCTGATGCTTGGCAGTCACAGATGTGCATTACTACGATGCAGTACATGACTGCATGAGCTCTCCTACTTTGTTTAAATTATCGTGGAATCATTTTCCCATATATGCTCTTTTAATTTTTAAAATCAGCATTGTGTACATTTTCTAGAATGACTTGGACAGATTTTTCACTGTTTTCTATAAGCTGGAGCACTAAATGTAGCAGATGATTCTGCTTATTCTTAAAGAAATGTCAGCAAAACCCCACCTATATGCCAGTCCTGTGGCTCACGCCTGTAATCCTAGCTACTTCAGAAGCAGAGGTCTGTAATGCTAGCTACTCCAGAAACTGAGGTCTGAGGGTCAAGATTTGACCCTCAGCCAAAGCAGATAAATCATAGGCTTTCTTTTTTTTTTTTTTTTTTTGGGTCGGTCGTGGGGCTTGAACTCTGGGCCTGGGCGCTGTCCCTCAGCTCTTCAGCTCAAGG
>NW_012267498.1:488496-493915 GCF_000151885.1 Dipodomys ordii | reverse complement strand
TACCACTTGAGCTACAGCGCCACTTCCGGTTTTCTAGTGGTTTATTGGAGATAGGAGTCTCACGGTCTCTCCTGCCCGGGCTGGCTTTGAACCGAGATTCTCAGATCTCAGCCTCCTGAGTAGCTAGGATTACAGGCGTGAGCCACCAGCGCCTGGCTATCATAGGCTTTCTCAAGGCATTTTCCTTCCTTCCTCAGAGCTGGGAAGGCTCAGCGGGTGGGTGGTCCGCTCCGTTTTTATCCTAACTCAAGGGGTGACAGTGTCCCTTCTCCTTGTTGCAAAAGAGTTAGACTCACAATTGTTTTTAAATTGGTTACCATGGTGATGAGGTAATACAAAGAAGTAGAGATACTCTTACATCCAAGTAAACAGCAAAAAGCCAGAAGTAGAGCTGTGGCTCAAGTGGTAGAGTGCTAGCCTTGAGCAAAACAACCTCAGAGACAGTGCCCAGGCCCTGAGTTTAAGCTCCAGGACTGGCAAAAAAAAAAAAGAGAGAGAAAAGGAGAGAGAGAGAGAGAGAGGAAAGAAAGGAAAGAGGGACTGGGAAAGTGGCTCAGTGTTAGAGCACTTGCCTTGCATGCCTGAGGCCCTGGGTTCGATTCCTCAGTACCATATAACAAAAAAGCTGAAAGTGGTGCTGTGGCTCAAGTGGTAGAGCGCTAGCCTTGAGCTGAAGAGCTGAGGGACAGCGCCCAGGCCCAGAGTTCAGGCCCCACAACAGGACAAGAAAGAAAGAAAAGAAAGAAAGAGAAAAAAAGAAAGAGAAAGAAAGGAAGGAAGAAAGGAAGAAAGAAAGAAAAACTAAGTGAGAACTCAAGGCCCTACGTAGCCACATACAACTACAAACACACGCCTGCACACACACACACACACACACACACACAGAACACATATTTGAGTTCATATCTGAGTCAGCTTTTTGGTTGCAGTGATGACAAAACTCACACATCTGGGCGGCTAATTGGTTTCAGGCTAGCATTTATCTTTTGTTGGTCTTTATTCTGATGCTAATTTAGTTTCATGGCTGTTATCGTGTGGGTCTAGACTATCCTCCAAAGATGCACTGAAGGCTTGGTTCCAGTTTGGTGCCATGCGAAGGTGGCAGAACTTCAGGCAACAGGGCCTGGCGGGAGGCCTCAGGTCCTGGGGAAGGCCTCTTCCAGCAGACAGTGCGACTCCGCCCGTCCTATTTCTCTTCTTGCGTCACCTCACAGCCAAGGTTTACTCCATGATGAGTCCTCACCGCGATGTGCTATCGCAAAGACAATGGACCAGAACCGCTAACGGTGAGCCAAAATAAAACTCTCCTCCTTTTAAGTTGATTGTCTCAGGCATCTGGGACAGAAACAGAAACCTAACGCAAGGGATCCTGCTGAGAGCTTCAGTCAGTACTCCATATAAAATGCCTCTTCTCCCTGATTAAAACACCAATTGGGCCAGTCCTCTAGAAAGTATCGGCTCTGCTAGCTGCTGGAGCGTTTTATTTTCTTTTTCCTTTGTGTTCGTTTCCTCCTGAACTTGGGAATCTTGTTTTGAGACGCTCGCTGTTCATCTCTAACTTCTGGTCCTTGTGCTTCGCTCTTCCAAGAATTCCAGGCGTGTATGACCATTCCCAGCCTCTTGGGGAAGTTTTGGAATAACCTGAAATCCCCACCCCTGATGTATATGCCCTACCTGAATAATCTTCCTAAGAATGAGGCTTGTGAACATGGTACAATTTCACTCTCACAATTCGCTTCAATCACATGGGAAAGGTAGAGGGGTATCATAATTAACTACTGACTCTAGATGGTTGAATTTAATTCATCAAAAGAGAAATTATCACCAAGTAGAGTAGCTTATGCCTCTGGCCCAGCTACTCAGGAGATGGAGATGGAGAAGAAGACAGTTAAAGTCCAACCCAGGAAAAAGACCTCATCCCAACCAAAGGCAGACATGGGGTTCACATCTGTAGTCCCAGCTAGGCAAGAGGCATAAGTAGGTTGTGGTCCTACACCAACTTGGGCAAAAACTCAAGACTCTCTTAAAAAAATAACCCAAGTGAAAAGGCTTAAGGATGTGGTTCACATGGCACAAGGCTGGGCTAGGATGCGCAACACCGAGTCAAAATCCAGGCACAGCCAGAAAACAAAAAAACCAGACTGGTCCTGCACTAATCAAAGACGCCTTTTCCAAGAGGGCCCAATCCGGGTGAGGCCCAGCATCCCACCAGTTAGCCCAGGGGACTGCTTCAAACAAGGGCCCGCCTTGGCCTACTCTGTCAGGACAGGTCCTCCAGATGCGGAGGCTGCCGCCCACTGGACCTCCCTACACCTCAGGCTGAAGCGGGCAACCCTCATTGCACACCTCAGCTCTTCAGCGCTGCACACACACCCCAGGGTCCACCGCAGGGGTGTAAAGCACTCACTAGGGCCAGAGTCGAGTCCAAGTTCTCCTTCCCTTGCTTGATCCAGGACAAAATGTCCTGGATCAGGGATTCTGTGGACAGAAGGCGGTCTTAGACTTGGGCCATTTCCACGTCCCCAGCATCCCAGTGTTTCTAAAATACTCCTAACAGAAGCCGGGCACTGGTGGCTCACGCCTGTAATCCTAGCTACTGAGGAGGCTGAGATCTGAGGATCACGGTTCAAAGCCTGCCTGGGCAGAAAAGTCTGAGACTCTTATTTCCAATAAACCATTAGAAAACCGGAAGTGGTGCTGTGGCTCAAGCGATACAGTGCTTGCCTGGTGCTGAAGAGTGCAGGGACAGCGCCCAAGCAGAGTTCAAGTTCCATGACTAAAAGAAAAGAAAAAAAGAGAAGAGACCAGAGAAATGAGAAGTAATACTTGAAGTGTGTTAGAGACACAAATCTTTTTTTTTTTTGAGGGGGGGAGAGGTCCAGTCATGGGCCTGAACTCTGGGACTGGGCGCTGTCCCTCAGCTCTTCAGCTCAAGGATAGCGCTTTACCACTTGAGCCACAGTGCCATTTCTGGTCTTCTAGTGGTTTATTGGAGATAAGAGTCTCATGGACTTTCCTTCTCGGGCTGACTTTGAATTAATCCTCAGATCTCAGCCTCCTCAGTAGCTAGGATGACAGGCGTGAGCCACCAATGCCCAGCACAAAGACAATCTTTTTTTTTTTTTATTGTGAAAATACTGTACAGAGGGGTTACAATTACATGGGCAAGATAGTGAGTACATTTCTTATCAAGCATTGTAGCCTCCTCCTTTGTTTAGCCTTCCCATCCCTTCCCAGCCTCCCCTCCCCCGCTCCCCCACCCCACAAAGACAATCTTAAGACCAACCAGAAGATGTGGTATAGTATAGTGGTACATACTTATAATCCCAGTACTTGGGAGGCAGAGAAAGCTCATGAGTTCAAGGACAGCCTGAGCTACATAGTGAGACCTAGTCTCAAAACAAGGGAACAAAAACAAAACAATCAGGAAGAAAAACGGGGTATCAAACATGGGATCCTGAGCGACCTCACAGGAATATGTTAGATTGACATCGGATTTCTGAAACAGTAGAGTATTTATTATCTTTGATATCTGTGGTCAACAACCATAACACCTCTGTCAACGTAGACTAACATACCCAGCTGTGATGGTTACTTTGTTGTGTCAATGTGAATGGGCCACAGATCACCCAGCTATTTGGCTAAACATTATTCTTACTATATCTCAGTGCATTTTTGGATCAAATTAGTGGTTAAATGGGTTTCTTGAATATGAGTCTCCCTAATGGGATTGCCTCATCTAATCAGTTGATGGCCTAAATAAGACAAAGCTGGTTCTCTAATGCAAGTAACAAAAATTTCTCCTGTCTGACTGCTCTTAGTGTGGGATATTGGTTTCCTCCTCATCTCCTTTTTGGACATAAATTGAAATATTGGATTTTCCTGGATCTCACATTTGCTGGCTTAGAACTGAAATGAATTGTTGGCCAAGTTACCTCACAGATCATGGAACCTGCCAACCTCCAAAATCTAACAAACCACTTCCTCAAAATAGATCTTCATACACAGACAGATATTAGAGACAAATGAGTAAATGGCCAGATACATGCTAGACAGACAGCTAGACAAACAGAGATAGTTAGATAGGTAGATAGATAAATAGATTGATAGACCCATTCATATCCTACTGGCTCTGTTTCTCTGTAAATCTATTTTTTGTTTGTCAGGATTTTTTAGGGGGTGGGTGGGGAGGGGGGTGTTGAAGTCAGGACTAGTGCTCTACCACTTTCAGCCACAGCTTCACTTCCAGATATCTGGTTTAATTAGAGAGTCTCATAGACTTTCCTGCTTGGGCTGGCTTTGAAAGGTGATCCTCAGATCTCAGCCTCCAGAGTAGCTAGGATTGCAGGCGTGAGCCACCTGTGTCCAGCTCTGTGAGACTCTTATCTCCAACTAATCACCAGATGTAGAGAGCTGCGCGCAGCCGCACCTGGAAGATGGCGCCGGCTTCCGCCCTCCGCCTTCCCGATGGCGAGTGCTCTCTGTGGTAAACAACTCCTTATATGGCTAGGGCATAGAATCTGGCTTGCTTCCGCGCACCTGGACCTAATTGGTGGTTCCCACGTGGCATATCAGGGTTGGCTACCCAGCGGGTACTTAAGGGTGTGGGGAATTCTCCCCGGGGTTGGGGTCAGAAGATTGCTCAAAGGTCCTGAATAAACTGCAGAGAGAAGAGTTCGGTGTCGCGTCTTCCTTGCTGGTCGAGGCGGTAGAGCGACAGGTGGTGGCCCGTACGGGGACTCAGCCATAACCCCAACAAGGACTCAGAACTCTCTGTGGTCAGGGTGGTGCACCGGTAAGTTCCCAGGTAAAAGGGGGATCCGCGACAAGAGCGGGGGTAAGTTCCCAGGTAAAGGGGGAATCTGCGACAAGGGGGGGGGAATTTTTGCTCTTCTCTGTAGATAAAGAGAGAGCGAGAACCCGGGACTAGTCAATAGAGTAGCCAAAAGTGAAAGTAAAAGATTGTTTACCAGGTTAAGAGTTTTAAAACATGGGCGCTTCCTCTTCGCACCCAATTTTTTTGACTCTCAATGAGCTATTGCACTCAAAGAAGTTAAAAATAAAAAAAGAGTACTTTAGAGAGATTTTTGGATGAACGTGACATCGTTGCCCCGTGGTTCACTGTCTCCGGAAGCCTCACGGTGGCCCCTTGGGAGAAACTAGGGAGGGACCTAGATTTTGCCTCTGAACAAGGAACGCTTAAGAGCGGAGTGAGACCAATATGGAAACTGATAAGAGGCTGTCTTGAGGACCAGCGCCGCAGTGAGGTGGTAGAGAATGGTCAGGCTGCCCTAGAAATGCTGCAGGAAGAAAGATCGGAAGGGGCTGGGAAAGTAGGGGGCTGGGAAGGTGGCTCAGTGGTAGAGTGCTTGCCTTGCATGCCTGAGGCCCTGGGTTTGATTCCTCAGCACCACATAAG
>NW_012267498.1:479116-487676 GCF_000151885.1 Dipodomys ordii | reverse complement strand
ATCTGGCTTGCTTCCGCGCACCTGAACCTATTGGTGGTTCCCACGTGGCGTATCAGGGTTGGCTACCCAGCGGGTACTTAAGGCTGTGGGGAATTCTCCCCGGGGTTGGGGTCAGAAGATTGCTCAAAGGTCCTGAATAAACTGCAGAGAGAAGAGTTCGGTGTCTCATCTTCCTTGCTGGTCGAGGCGGTAGCGACAACCAGAAAACAGGAAGTGGCGCTGTGGCTCAAGTGGTAGAGCACTCACCTTGAGCTGAAGAGCTGAGGGACAGCGCCCAGACCCAGAGTTCAAGCCCCACAGCCTACAAAAACCAAAACAAAAAACCAAAGAAGGATTGGAAGTATAGCTTAGTACATGAGACCCTAGGTTGGATTCCCAGAATCACGAAAAGAAAGAAGAAAGGAGTCCATTTGTTGATTAAAAATAGAAATTAGCCTAGCACCAGTGACTTATGCCAGTCAACCTAGCTACCTGAAGACAGAGATGATGAGAATCATGGGTCCAGATCAGCCTAGGCATTGGAAATGTGTGTGGGAAAGAGGGAGAAAAGGAGGGAGGGGGTAGGAAAGACTCATCCAGGAAGCAGGGAAAGCAGACTCAGGAGAGCTGGAACCACGGACACAGGAGGCTAGCTGAGCGCATGAACTTAGAGCAAAACTACAGCTCACAAGATGGCGCTGGCGGCTCACGCCTGTCACCCTAGCTACTCAGGAGGCTGAGATCTGAGGATCGCGGTTCAAAGCCAGCTCGTGAGACTCTGATCTCCAGTAAACCGCCAGAGAACCGGAAGTGGCGCTGTGGCTCAAGAGGTGGGGCGCTCGCCTTGAGCTGAAGAGCGCAGGGCCAGCGCCCAGGCCCAGAGTTCAAGCCCCAGGACCGACAAAAATAAAAAACACTACAGCTTACCAGGTGCTCGGGGCTGAATTAGCACGAGGCCCTCCGGCCGTGCCTGAGCGTGGGCTCCGCAGGGAATGGAGTGAGGTGTCCGGGCCGCCCTGTCACTAGGCCTGAGGTTGTAGTTTTGTTTTTTGCAGAGCATGAGACCGAAGCCGGCCCGGCCCGCCAGGCAAGTGCTCTTCGCTAACCCCTGAGCCCGGGGCTGGGGTGCGGAAAGGAAGCGCGGAGCGGACAGGGCAGAGGCCGGCGTGCCGACACCAAGGCCGGGAAGGCGGCCGTGCGCTGCCCGCGGCCTGCGCGCTGCCGTCCAGAATCGCTTCGTTATTTACTTACTTACTGCACCGGCTTAGCTTCCAGATTTGGAAGAAAGTAAGTTCCGGCAGGTGGAGCCTCCCCGGCTGTGCTTTCTGGCCCCGGGGTCCACAGTGGTCCCCGGGGGTCCTCGCGGGTGAGTGCGCCGCTCGCGTTCTCTCTGCTTGGTCTCCAGCCACGCGCATGCGCTTGAGTTTTCTCCTCAAGTTGAGTGTGTTATTGGGTTGGTCACAAATGGAGCTTTGTCCAACAAGGACCAGGAGAAAGAGCGAGTGAAGGAAGTGATGGGGGAGCTTGGAGAGCGGATGGCCCTTCCGGGATTATAAACAGCGTTCCCGAGCCAGGCTTCTCCAGGCTGGCTCCTACACGGGGAAACAACTGGGCCCGGGCTCTGGCTCACAAATGTGGCTCCCAGCGGAAGTAGCTCGTCCCCAGGTGGGCACTCCCTCCCCTCCCTCGCTGGAGTGACTTCCGCTCTGCTCTCCACCCTCCCCGAGGGCGCACAGCCTCGGGAAGGCGCGCGCGCACCCTGCACTGCGGGCCTCACTGCGGTGACCCGGGTGTGAGTGGGGGCCTCAGGCCCCTCCGTCTGTGCGTGCGACCGCATCTGACCCGGCTTTCAAGAACACCTAATTAGCCTCCAAAGACGGATGCAGACGAAGCAATTATGCCCTTCCTGTTACCTGGGAAACCAAATTAGCCAACAGAAGTTTGCTTAGTGAGGCTGCAATCACAGCAAATACAATTGGATGCTCTTGAGACTATTTTCTCAGGCTGTGGGAAATTATTATGAATCATTCTTGTTCCAAAATATTGTCCCTTCTCCAGAGGCCAAAATCAACCCCCCTCCTCCAAACTAGGAACTTCAGTAGCTGCTCACTTCACCCCCAGCAGACCAGGGTTAGCATCTTGGTTCTGACCTGTTATATATGTCCAAATAGAGGGAGAGGAAGAGGACACGAAACTTTGTCCTTTTATGAAATAATTTTTCTTTTTTTGTCAGTCATGGGACTTGGACTCTGGGCCTGGGCACTGCCCCTGAGCTCTTCAGCTCAAGGCCAGCACTCTACCACGTAAGCCACAGCTCCATTTCTGGTGGTTTATTGGAGATAAGAGTCTCAAGGACTTTTCTGCCTGGGCTGGCTTGGCATAATGATCCTCAGATCTCATCCTCCTGAGTAACTAGGATTACAGGCAGGAGCCGCCAGAGTGCTGTGGACAGCAGCCCACTAGGCTGAACAGAAGATTAGCAGTGAGCACTGCCATCTTGGCATTGCTACCAGCCCTAGCCCTTTGTTCCCAGTGGATCAAGTCAGCAACCAAGGCTAAGAGAAATAAGGAAAGCAATTTCCTTACATACTAAGTTTATCCTTGTGTGATCCAAGGCTCTATCAGATCCTCAAATGGAATGAGCATTTTTAAGAGCATAGTTCCCGTCTGTTATTTAAGTGTATCTATCTATGAGGAAGGGACTTAAACAGGTTTTTTTCTTTCTTTCTCTGAGCCCGCACCGGGGCTTGAACTCAGGGCTTCCCACTCTCAGCTTTTGCCTTTTTTTTGCACCACTTGAGCCACTTCTGGCTTGGAGAGAAGAGTCTCAGATTTGTCTACTTAGCTGGTTTTGAACCCCGATCCTTACATGTCAGCCTTCAGGGTAGCTAGGATTGCAGGCATGGGCCACGAGCACCAGGCAAGCTTATTCTTATGGAAAACTTCATATGCATAAAAGGATACTCTTCAGGTGGATCTAACTGCCTTGGTTACGAGGCCTAATTCAGATTTATTTCTAAAATTTAAATTGTTTCTTTTAAACACGAATGCCAAATTCAGGAACCTCACGTGTGACTGCAGACAGTGAAAATTCTTCCCAGAATTTACCAAACTCCCAAAACCCATGTGGTCAGTTTCCTTTGATGACTCCCCCAGATAAACTATACACTTGAGTTAGCATGCATATTCTTTCCTCCTTCTCCATAGATGACAGGTCACATCATACCTGCTGTACTTGCTTTTTCTACCTGTTTTACATGTGATGAAATTTGCCAGCAATTCTGCTTGTGAAAAGGACCTCCATAGAAACTAGAACCAGGGACCTCCAGATCTGCAGTTAGATGCTCTACCCATGAACTACACTCAAGACTAGAGGAAACTCCTTACTGTTTACTTCCGGTGCCACACCCAAAATGCCTGGAGCAATCACAATGACCAGTGCCACTACAACACTTCCAATACACCAGAGAAACTGGTTTTTGGTTGTGGGTTTTTGTTTTTTTCCCCTTTTTTTCCCTCCTTCCTGGGGCTTGAATTCAGGGCCTGGGCACTGTCCCTGAACTTCTTTTGGTCAAGGCTCGCTACCACTTGAGCCACAGCACCACTTCTGCCTTTTTCTGAGTGTGTGGTACTGAGGAATCAAACCCGGGGCCTCATGCATGCAAGGCAAACACTCTACCACTGAGCCACCTTCCCAGCTGCAAAGAAACTGTTTTAAATTATATATATGTAATATCTAATACACACATATACATATGTATATATACAATTTAAAAAATTGTGGTAGTATAGTGAAACAGGGAAATGAAACCACTTACTCAAAATCACAGCAAATTAATAGACAGAATCAAGAGATTAACAGCCACCTAGTCATTCGGTCTGGACTCCGCTGCTCTTTGGGATGAACTCAAGAGCTTTGTGCTTTGATATCATACCCTGGCAGCCTCAGGCTCCTCCTACACGTGACAGGGTGGCCCAGAGAAGTAGGAAGGACTCCTCTAGCCCCGCACCTTGACAGGACTCAACCATGGCTGCTGGAAGCTAGAATTGAGATTTTCTAAATGTGTGAATTAACCGGCATTGAATCAAGCCTTTCACTTGGCTCAGAATGGAAAATGCACAAAATGGCACACAGAAAACTTGACTGCATCTAATCTCTACCACCCAGCTCATCTCACAGAGCCTGAGGTAATTTTATTTTAATCTACAATGGTGCTTGCATTGATACACAGTGTACACACAGATTGCAATAGGAATGATGTATACTGATAGAAGCTGGTGGCGTGCTCTTGTAACCACTTGAGAGGCTGAAAGTCTGTGCAGAAAAGTGTGAGAGACTCTACTTCCAGTTATCTGGCAAAAAAGCTGGATTGGAAACATGGCTCAGGTGGTGGAGGACCAGTCGTGAGACCCTGAATTCAAGCCCTGGTAGCAGCACAAGAATGACAGAAAGAATGAAGCCTTGTATAATAATGACATAGTAATAATATATAATGAAGCCTTCATATAATACAAAGGCAAAATAATTTTTAGAAATCAACACAAATGAAATCACAAATCTATTGACATTCAATGAGTAGCCATTTGGATGAAACTTCTGCTGCTTGTCTATGACAACCCTATGGCTCCAACGCCATCGCCACACAATCCTCCTCCCTCCCACCCCTGTGGCTGTGCGCTTCTCTGGGTTCAACCCGCTTCTGTCCCTGAGTTAAAGCACTGTGTGTGGACAGTCACAGCACAGGGAAAGCCGCCAGGACAGTGGCGGCAGCAGCTCTTGATTATGGTGGCCAAGGCAGCCACAGGACTGCATTAGCAACATCAAGATTGGTTTTGAAATATGAATAGAAAATCTCTAGGAGGGAGGGGACCATGCAGGCTACTCTGGCCTCATTCTGAAAGAGTCTCTGCGCTGCCTGGGCACTAGGGGCACAGCAGGGCTCAGGGCAGGGACCCAAGGGCTGGTTTCTGCTGCAGAGTTTAACCTCCTGGCCGCAGGAGCGGAAGCAGCCCATCGTCCTCTGTGAGATTTCTCCTTCGGTCATTCTGTAGCAAAGGTCAACTTGGGGAATACTGAGCTGTACGGTGGGAACTACAAACCCCTGCTTTCAGGCCTATCATCCTGCAATCTAATTCATGGGATCAAAGCAAAGCCTTTAGAAGCTCATTTTATTGAAAGTGCAACACTTGACATTAACGTGAATGTGGCTGCACTTAGATTTATTTAAAGTTTAACACTGGCCGGGTGCCGGTGGCTCACGCCTGTAATCCTAGCTACTCAGGAGGCTTGAGATCTGAGGATTGTGGTTCAAAGCCAGCCCCAGCAGGAAAGTCTATGAGACTCTTATCTCCAGTAAACCACCAGAAAACCAGAAATGGTGTTGTGGCTCAAGTGGTAGAGTGCTAGCCTTGAGCTGAAGAGCAGAGGGACAGTGCCCAGGGACAGTGACGAAAGAAAAAGAAAGTTTAACATGGAAGGCAGAACTCTGCTTGGGTAGCAGTAATTAATTAATTTAAACTTTTTACTTAAATTTATTGTTTTTTTTTTGGGTGGGTTGTGGGGCTTGAACTCTGGGCCTGAGCACTGCCACTGTGCTCTTCAGCTCAAGGTGAGTGCTCTACCACTTGAGCCACAGCACCACTTCCATTATTTAAATTTAAATTTAATTTTTATTTATTTATTGCCAGTCCTGGGGACTGAACTCAGGGCCTGGGCACTGTCCCCAAGCTTCTTTTGCTCTACCTCTAGCCACAACACCACTTCTGGCTTTTCCTGTTTATGTGGTGCTGAGGAATCGAATCCAGGGCCTCATGCGGGTTAGGCAAGCGCTCTGCCACTGAGCCACCTTCCCAGCCCCATGCTCTGTGTCTCCTTTCCAAGTAGGTGCTCTACCTCTTGAGCCACACCTCCACTTCTAGCTTTTTTCTTGTGGTTAATGGAGGTAAGACTCTTTCAGACTTGTCTGACAGGGCTGGCTTCAAATCCCAATCTACAGATCTCCTAATCTGCTCAGCATCCTGAGAAACTAGGATCACAGGCATGAGCCACCTGCATCCCACAAAACCGTATGGAGTTGAAAACTTCCCATCAGTCATAATGTCTCCCTGTCTTTGAAAACAGACTGAGTAGAGCTCTTTCATAGGTCCACAAATATGGCATAATAAATAAACTGGAAAATAAACATCTTCAAAACGTGTAAATGAAAGAAAACACAAGCAGGGGGCACCCGGATTTGAACCGGGGACCTCTTGATCTGCAGTCAAATGCTCTACCCCTGAGCTATACCCCCCACTGCCTTTTCAAGGAGGCTCTCATCCCTTTATCTCTAAGCACTCAAGGCCCCGTGGCCTCTCACTTATGCCGGCCCGAGGGCGACCCCCGCCCCAGGGCCCCGCGGCCCCGGAAGCCGGCCCGCCGCCATCTTCTGCTCGCAGCCCGAGGGCCGCCGGCCTAGCAGGGCCTCCCCGGCCTTCCGGGGGAGCCTGGAGCGCCGTCGCGGGTGACCCCGGCCCCCCCAAGCCGCAGGGCAGTGAGCGCAGGCCAGGCCAGTGGTCTCAACGCAGAAGGCAAGGCGCAAGACCCACAGAGGAGCTTCGGCCGCGGTTCAAGGCCACTAGGGGCCTGGGAGCGCAATGTCTGCCTGTGTGTGTGAGTGTGTGTGTCCTGAGTGTGTGTGTGTGTGTAGTAAGGCAAAGGTCATCGAGGGACAAGGAAGCTGATAGACAAGGAAGCTGATAGACTTTCGGGAAGTCAAGGTGAAGTTCAGTAACACCACACAATACACATTAAAACAAACGGGCCGGAGGAGTGGCTCAAGGGGTAGAGCACCTGCCTAACAAGCACGGGGCTGACCTCTAACCCCAGTGCCACAAATCAGTCAATCAATGCCTAGTAAAACAAAAACAATTGGACTATACATTGGTAAAAGTCTGTCTTGTGACGGACAAAACCAAAACCAAAACCAGCAGATAGCTTATTTTTTTGTGCCAGAACTGGGGCTTGAACTCATTTTGCTCAAAACTGGCACTCTACCACTTGAGCCACAGCTTCACTTCTGGCTTTTTGCTGTTAGGTGGGGGTCAGAGTCTTTTGGGTTTGTTGCTCTTGGATGGCTTCGATTCTCAGATTTCAGCATCCTGAGTAGCTAGGATGTCAATTATGAACCATCAGCTCTGGGCTGTAGTGTTACTGAAAATGGGCTGTAGTTCAGTGGCAGAGCACTTACTCAATACATGCCCTGGGTTTTATCCCCAACTCACCTGTGATCCCAACGCTCAAGAAGGCTGAGAATTCCAGGTCAGCCTGAGCTATAGTGAAATCCTATCTCAAATAACCTATCTAAACAGGGCTGCAGACCTGCTCAATGGTGAGTGCTTGCCTAGAACACACAGATCCCTGACTTCCATCCCACCACTGTGAAGTTAAAACCTTGAGATGCCTAATATTCAAGATTAGTGGCTAAGTAATGTAAGGTATATTCACATACCTAAAAACTACACAGCTACCTAAATGCTTTGATATGATTCATAAGAAATTATGAATTACATTTCAAGTTCTCAACTCTGACCATGAGAATTACTTGGGAGGGTAAGGGGTGTGTGTGAAAAGCTGGCTAATTAGCTCAGGAAATCTGGGACTGATATCCTATTTTTTTTTTAATGTGTAGCAATGATTGGAAATCATGTTAAATGATCGAGTGCTATCTTAAATGTAAAGACACATAAAACCAAACAAAAAGCTAAAAGGAAAATTTTGGAATCTTAACAAGCTCCTATCTCCACGGTATGATGATGAGTGATGACTTGTTTATGTGTTTCTGTATTTTCGTCTCATATATTACTTGCATCCATCAGTGAGATTAAAAATTACTTTTTGGGGTGATACTAGGTAATTACTAGAGGAATGGGAGGCTTGCGGTAATACTCAGGGCCCCATGCTTCCCTTAAAACTCTCACTTCAGCCACACACTTAGCCTTCTTTTTTTTTCAAGCTACATTTCACACTTGCACACTTGTAATCCTACTCAGGAGGCTGGGACCTGAGATTCGCAGTTCGAAGCCAGCCCAGACAGGCAAAAGTTGGCAGTGGAGCCGCGGCTCCAGCGGTACAGCGCCGGCCTTGAACAGAAGCTCAGGGCAGCGCGCCAGCGCCGCGGGGTGGACTTGAACTCACAACTGCGCGGGAAGGCGCCTGCCACCCACGGGGCCCCCAGGCCGGGCTGCGTTCTCCCTGGGGCGCGGGGCGCCATCGGTGGCAGGGGTGGAGCCCTCGGTGAGGAGTCCTGGCCTCCCGACGGCGTTTGCCCGGGCTGTGCGCAAAGAGGGGGACCCCGGCCTGGCCGAGGAACCAGCACAAAGAGGGGGACCCCGGCCTGGCCGAGGAATCAGCACAAAGAGGGGGACCCCGGCCTGGCCGAGGAATCAGCACAAAGAGGGGGACCCGGCCTGGCCGCGGGCTGTGCACAGAGGGGGACCCCGGCCTGGCCGCGGGCTGTGCACAGAGGGGGACCCCGGCCTGGCCGCGGGCTGTGCACAAAGCGTGGGACCAGCCTGGGCGCCGGGCCCGGGGATGCGGGCGCTG
>NW_012267498.1:471760-478578 GCF_000151885.1 Dipodomys ordii | reverse complement strand
GTGTGTGTGTGTGAGCACGGTCCACCTGAGCAGGGAGTGTGTGTGTGTGTGCACGGGCTGCCTGAGCAGGGAGTGTGTGTGTGTGTGCACGGGCTGCCTGAGCAGGGAGTGTGTGTGTGTGTGCACGGGCTGCCTGAGCAGGGTGTGTGTGTATGTGAGCACAGCCACCTGCGCGGAGTGTGTGTGTGTGAGCACGGGCCGCCTGCGCAGGGAGTGTGTGTGTGTGTGTGTGTGTGTGAGCACGGTCCACCTGAGCAGGGAGTGTGTGTGTGTGTGAGCACGGGCCGCCTGCGCAGGGAGTGTGTGTGTGTGTGTGTGCGTGAGCACGGTCCACCTGAGCAGGGAGTGTGTGTGTGTGCACAGGCCGCCTGAGCAGGGAGTGTGTGTGTGTGTGCACGGGCCGCCTGAGCAGGGAGTGTGTGTGTGTGAGCACGGTCCACCTGAGCAGGGAGTGTGTGTGTGCACGGGCCGCCTGAGCAGGGAGTGTGTGCGTGTGTGAGCACGGACCGTCTGAGCAGGGAGTGTGTTTGTGTGCACAGGGGCCGCCTGCGCGGTGTGGGTGCGTGTGTGTGCACGGGCCGCCTGCTCGGAGTGTGTGTGAGCATCGGCCGCCTGCGCGGGGAGTGTGTGTGTGTGCATGGGCCGCCTGCGTAGTGTGTGTGTCTCACGTGTGCGCACGCCGGTCCTGAGTTGAAACTCAGCCCCTGAGCTTCGGTGCTCCAGGCCAAGACTCCGCTGGACCGCAGCCCCCTGCCAGCTTTCCTGCGGGTTCATTGGAGATCTGAGTCTCACAGACTTTCCTGCCCGGGCTGGCTCTGAACCACCTCCTCACATCTCAGCCTCCTGACTAGCTAGGATGACAGGCGTGAGCCAGGGGTGCCCTGCAGCATTAGTCTCGATGTGGAGAAGGTTTGCCTTGCCTTTTGCAAAACAGATCTAACTGCAGGACCTTTACAAGTAGGAATGCAGAAGCTGGTAGGAATGCATTTTAGACATTAGGGAATAAAAGAGCTGTCTGTGCTGGCTCTAGCGCTTTGTAGCCACGCTTTGGCACAGGTAGATCTAGTGATGCAGCATTTTACAGGGGCTGTAAAAAGACCCAGGATTTGGGGGGTTTCTATAAAGTCCGCTGGGTGGGGTGGCCAGCCGGGGAGACCCAGGACACGCTGGCTGAGCCGGCTGGCAGCTGTTGGAGGCCTGGTGTTCGGGGCAGGCGGTGTTTTATTGTTTCATTTGCTTTATCAAAACCCTTCCCCAAGCTGCTTCTCTGTGAACAGCAGAACAGCAAGCAGGCAACGCGCAAGCCTCGTACGCTCACATCAGGACCACAATGGAGGCTCCTCTGTTTGATCAGAACCTTGTCACACTATTACATTCATCCTTCTGATGAACAGACAGCCAGACAGCTCTGTACTTAAGAGTTCTTAGGAAGAAAGGGACCCAGTTGCAAAGGGGGGTTCATTAGCAGGGTGCCCCAACCGCCAATCAGCAGTCAACCCAGCTGGGAGACCTAAGGTCCCAGGGCTGGGCTGGACAGCCAGAAATGTCTGATCTCAACCACGTTCAGACATCCACAGAGTCCATGGGGTCATCAGAGCCCCAAATCAGAGAGAAATCGTGTTGTTTGGCCTTTTAAAAAAAGTTTTATTAAGGATCCAGGTTCAAGTCGGATGCAGTATTTAACAGCAGGGAACAGCAAAGCACTTTGGTTTCACACACTTAGGTTTAAATTCTGGCCGTGTGACCTCGGGCTAATTGCTTCAACCTCTGGAAACTTCTGCGGTAGCGGACAAAGACACCAGTTTTGTCGCAGAATAAAATGGAAACATGAACTTTGCTCAATGCCTGGAACATGGTAAGACTTGAAGGATCATAATGCTTACTGTCATTATCCTTAATAAAATTCAAAGCCCAATGCTAGTAGCTCACGACTGTAATCCTAGCTACTCAGGAGGCTGACTACTCAGGAGGCTGAAAGCTGAGGATCAGGAGTTGAAGCCTTGGGATTCTTATCTCCAATTATCCTGCAGAGAGCTGGAAGTAGAGAGGGGTATGGCTCAAGCGACAGAGTGCCAACCTTGAGTGAAAAAGCTCAGGGACGCCGCCCAGGCCCTGAGTTCAAGCCCCAGTACTGGCACATAAATAAATAAGATAAAATAAAATTCAGAGGTCTGATTTCCAACCAGAAGTTTGCTTGAAAGATTACTATCAATAATACTAGGTTCAAGTTTTTTCTCTCTCCTTCCTTCCTTCCTTCCTTCCTTCCTTCTTGTTCTTCCATTCTTCATGTTTAAGAATTCTTTTGGCTTGGAGCTATCCTTTTTGCAAATAAAAGATCTAGGTTCTAGTTCTTATCTAAAAATACTCATTTGAAGGAACCCAACTAGAAATGATCCATGCAAAACTAAAATCAGTTAAAATCTTTAAGAAATTTCAATCCAGAAGTTCCCACTGAAACTGGGAAGCGACGAGAACCTTTTCCAGCCAAATTGCTTCCCAGAAGGCTGCGGAGGCCCTGGCCTGACTCAACGTTGCCCTGGCAACAGGAGAGAGCCCGCAGGGCCTCAGTCCCTGAGCCCTTCATCTAAGGAGCTGCCATACAGGGCGATAGTTAAGGTCCCCCTCGGCCACCTGGCTGCTTCAAACTGCTCTGACTCACTGAGGGTACAGGAAAGATGAAGACAAGGATCCTTCTGTCAGAGAACTGCCGCAAGCTCCCCCAGGGGCTTCAGCTTTTCCTGGTCCCCAAAGGCTCGGTTAAGAGAAGGCCCAAAGTCATCAATAGATTCTAGGGACTGTCAAGGCAGCAGGAACGGTTTCTAATCCTCTTGTATTTCTCCATGGAGCCCAGTCCAGTGCTTTGCACACAAGTGATAAATACTAGAGGGAAGTGCTATGTCTGTGAACTTCCTGGAGGGGGCCAAACCCACAACCTGCTCTCTTTGCTGCCTTTTGTGTCAGGCCCAAGCAGATCACACACTTAGTGTTGACAGCCCAGGATGACAGGGCTTGCCTGGTACTGTAACAGTTGAGCAAGGCCTCTAGTTTGGCATTTTGTTGGTTAATTGGAGATGGATTCCATCTTGCTTTGAACCAGGATCCTCAGGTCTCAGCCTCCTCAGCAGGTAGGATTACAAGTATGAGCCACTGCAGCCTGGCACACTTATTGTTTAAAAAGCATACAGAGCACGTTCTGCTTAATATATTCCCTCTCTCCCATGTCCTAAGTTAAAAAAAAAAATCTGGGGTAAAATGGAATCATTTAGAAGAGGAAATGACTGTTCTCTTCCCAACCACCACACAGGTCCCAGGGAGAGACGTTTGAGCCCGGCACATGTGCCATGGGGTTGAAGACTTGAGTCCAAGCCCTGGCTCTGCCACTACGATCTGTGATTTGAGACTACTTCACCTACGCAAAGGGCGTAACTACCGATGCTCTCTTTATGTAAAGCTATGGAGAAGCACATGTAAGGTCTTCAAAATTAAGAAATGTCCAACAAATGGCAACGATTCTTTCTGGGGCCAATGGTAATCAGCAAATCAGGAGTTTGAAAGTCTGCCTAATTAAGAGCATTCAAGAAAATCACTTTGGGGCTGAGAATGTGGCTCAGTGGTAGAGTACTTGCCTAGCATGTGTGAAGCCCTGGATTCGATTCTTCAGTACCACATATACAGAAAAAGCCAGAAGTGGCGCTGTGGCTCAATTGGTAGAGCACTAGCCTTGAGCAAAAGAAGCTCAGGGACAGGGCCCTGGCACTGTGTTCAAGCCCCAGGACTGGCAATTAAAAAAAGAAAAGAAAATCACTTTGAAAGAAAACCCAGAGAGCTAGGCTACTACCAGCACAAACTCTTATGTGGGGCCGAGAGCTGGGCTTAAATTACAGATTGCTCTGGCATCAGGATTAAATGTAGTTGCTTGGTCTGATCTGAACTTTTCACACTACAGTAATTTTTCTGCTTCAGCCTGAAGAAATTTCCCTCTTAGAGATTCTTTTTAATTTTTGAGTTTTTGCTTGTACCAGGGTTTGAACTCAGGGTTTTGAGCTTGTTCAGCTGGTATGCTTAATTGGTGCTCTGCCATTTGGGCCATAGCTCCAGTCTGGAACTTTGCTGGTTATTTTGGAAATGGTATCTGACTTTTCTTGCTCGGGCTGGCCTTAAAACATGATCCTCAACCTTCTAAGTAGCTTGGATTACAGGCATAGCTGGTGGCACCAGAGAGATTCATTCTTTTAGGATATAATAGTATCTGTTTTATTAAGTTTAATTGGCCATAAGGTAATAATAAAATTATTAAACTTTTGAGATCTCAGTACATGACAATGTCTTTTTTTCCCCTTCTGACATTGAGGCTTGAACTCAGGGCCTAGGAGACATCCCTTAGCTTTTTTTTTTGGGTCCGGTCATGGGGCCTGAACTCTGGGCCTGGGCGCTGTCCCTCAGCTCTTCAGCTCAAGGCTAGCACTCTACCACTTGAGCCACAGCGCCACTTCCGGCTTTTTTCTTTTTGCTTATGTGGTGTTGAGGGATGGAACCCAGGGCCTCTGGCATGCAAGGCATGCGCTCTACCACTGAGCCACCTTCCCAGCCCCATCCCTTAGCTTTTTTGCTCAAGGCTAGCACTTTAGTACTTGAGCCACAGCTCCAATTCTGGCCCTTTGGTGGTTGAGATAAGTTTCATGGATTTTCCTCCCCCAGCTGCCTAGATCCTCAAATCTCAGTCTCTTGAGGAGCTAGAGTTACAAGCTAGTGTTACTCAGCCTCCAATGTCTTGAGATATATCTATATATTCTTTATTTAAGTCTCAGAATAGCTGAACCTTTACCAATGTCACTTAAAAGATGAGAAAACTAAGCTGGGTGCCGGTGGCTCATGTCTGTAAGCCTAGCTACTCAGGAGGCTGAGATCTGAGGATCATGGTTTGAAGCTAGCCCTGGCAGAAAAGTACCCATGAAATTCTTATCTCCAATTAACCACTCAAAAACTGGAAGTGGTGCTGTGGCTGAAGTGGTAGAGCACTAGCCTTGAGCACAGAGGCTCAGGGACAGTGTCCAGGCCCTGAGATCAAGTCATACAACCAACAAGAACAACAGCAACAAAAAGATGAGAAAACGATTAACTCATTCAAGGCCAAAGTCACACCAGTACTGAAATCATCTTGGACTGGAGTCTGCACACATGCTAGTGACCATCTTCTATTTGTCAACGGCCTCTGATTGCTGGCAGAGATTACAGTGGGAAGCACGGTGGTGGGGGGAGCTGGGATACAGGGAGGGATAATTTGTAGCACAGGGCACTGGCCTGGAGAAGAGGTGGCATGGAGAAGAGTTAGGGCCAAGGGTGAGGACACAGAAGCACAGAGAAGCCCTAGCAGCTCAGCCACACAGAAGGAGAACCAGTCTTTTGCTATATTTGGCTTAATTCCTTTGAAGCCCAGATTTCCTAGGAAATGCAAGGTTCTTAGGCACCACTCCACCTGACCTCAGGGTCCCGGCCAGATCACATAAGTCACTCTGGTCTCCGACTCGGATTCCACCACAAACCACAGGGTCTCCACTGAAGTCTGAGCCCTTGGACTCCAAACGAGTAAAGACTTTGAGCAACAACAGCCTTCCGCCAAAAAGACACAAAAGCCTTCACTGCTATCTCTTGGGGCTCGACGTGCCTGGTGCCTGAGAACCACTTCCTGTCTCCCCTCGACCTTTACCTACCGCTCTGCATCTCCTGTCTGACAAGGTTGGTTTCCTCCGGCGCTGCGCAGCGGGGTCCCAGCTCCGGCCACCGTTCCTGATCCTGATCCAACTCAAACCCCACCGTCCCTTCCCGGCCGGCATCCGGGCCCCCTCGCTCTCAGGTTCGGAGGGTTTCACCCGGGAGCCGGCCGGGCCGCGTTTCCTGCGCACTGTGGGATGCGGCTCTGTCCGCGGTGCGGTGCGTGGGCCGCCGCCGCCGCGCACGGGAAGGGGAGGAGGGCGCGCGCCCAACGCTGCCCGGCCCTGCGCCTCGCACAGAACTCCACGCTCTCCTCCACGTGGACTCCAGGTCATTTCTGGAGGCGCGGGGATCCGTGGGGCTCCTCGGCCCGGCGCCTGTCCCCCGAGGGCGCCCAGCCGCCCCTAGCTTGGCGCCCGGAGCGGGAGCCCCTTGGGCCAGGGCCGCCACAGAGCCCGGCCCGGCGGCGCCCTGGCGAGGTTGCGCGTGTGCCCCGGGCACAAAGCTAAGGACGACGGGAAATTCGCGAAGCCCTGGAGACGGGCTCCCCCGTGCCCAGCACGGCTCGCTGCAGCCTCCCAGCCCCCTGGCCTTCGTGCATCCGGAGACGTCTGTACCCCTTCGCTGCCCAGCACCCCACTTCTCTGTCCAGACGGCCGATGCCCGCTGTCCGTCCCTGGCCTCGCTAGACATCCGGACCTACTCTGCCTCGGGCGGGCCGCCGCCCTGCAGCGTCAGGCCGCCGCCGCTCGTCCCTCTGCGGCCACAGCCCGGCCACGCGGAGAGGAGCGGCTCTAGGCACAGCTCCCTCCCCGCACAACCAAGCAAAAATGGCAAACACGAAACGCTCGTCTTTTTAAAAAGTACTCTATTATTATCAAATAGAACCACAGTATCCAAAAGGTGATTATAAAGTTCTGTCGCCCCCTAAGCGGCCCTGCTCGCCTGCCCGTGGCCGGTAGCCAAATCACTCCCCCCGCGCCGATTGGTTTCATCCACTTTATTGTCGAGGAAATTAACAGCCAGGCCCCCCTCGCCCCCTCCCGGGCCCTCGGGGACCCAGGCGCCGCCAGGCCGCGTCCTGGGGAGCAGGGGAGGGGAGGCGG
>NW_012267498.1:434646-471623 GCF_000151885.1 Dipodomys ordii | reverse complement strand
GTGTGGGTCCGCAGGTGGTACTTGAGCGACTGCTTGTAGCGGAAGCACTTGGCGCAGTGCGTGCACGGGTAGGGCCGCTCGCCGGTGTGCGCGCGCTGGTGCTCCAGCAGGTGGTGCTTCTGCGTGAAGCGCTTGCCGCACTCGGCGCAGTGGTAGGGCCGCTCGCCGGTGTGGATGCGCCGGTGCTCCAGCAGGTGGTGCTTGCGGATGAAGCTCTTGCCGCACTCGGGGCAGGCGTGGGGCCGCTCCCGCGAGTGCACGCGGCAGTGGTTGGTGAGCTTGGACTTCTCGCTGAAGCTCTTCTCGCACTCGGGGCACTTGAAGGGCCGCTCGCCCGTGTGTGTCCGCTGGTGGCGCAGCAGGTGCGACGGGCGGCTGAAGCTCTTGCCGCACAGGCTGCAAATGAAGGAGACCTCGTGCTTGCCCGCGTGCACGCGCTGGTGGATCACCAGGCTGATGTGCAGCCGGAAGCTCTTCTTGCACTCGGGGCACGTGTAGGGCCGCTCGCCCGTGTGCGTGATCTGGTGCTTGGTCAGGCTGGACTTGTGGCTAAAGCTGCTGTCGCACTCGGGGCACTTGTAGGGCTTGGGGCCGCCGCCGCTGCCCGAGCTGGGCGATTTGGGGCGCGGCTTGAGCGCGTGCTTGGGGGTGAAGGCCGGCCCGCGCTCGGGCGAGGCGTAGCCGCTGCGCGCGCGGTGGATGCGCTGGTGCAGCGTGAGCTGCTGCTTGTGCCGGAAGCTGACCTCGCACTCGGAGCACTCGTACGGCCCCTCCTTGATGTGGTTGCGCTGGTGGATGATGAGGTTGATCTTCAGCCGGAAGCTCTTGCCGCACTCCATGCAGGTGAAGGGCCGCTCGCCGCGCCGGTTCCGCTGCTGCTGGCTCGAGGACCCGCGGCTCTCGCCCAGGTGGTGCCGCTCGCCGTGCGCGTGCGCGTGCCCATGCGCGTGCACAGGCGGCGCCAGCCTCTTTACCGCCGGGTTGCCCAGCTGCAGGGGCGGGGGGCTGTCCTCGCCGTCGGGGGACATCTCCTCGGGCAGCGGGGTCTGATACATACCGGCCTCGAACCTCCCAGACAGCTGCCCGAGGGACTGCAAGTGCTGCGGCAACTCGTCCTCCTCCTCCTCGTCCTCCTCCTCCTCCTGCTCCTCCGTCTTTATCACGATCCCCTCTGCCCCAGGATGGAGAGAGACAAGGAGGTTAGCGCGGTCCAGAGCCCCACCTGGCCCTTGCCATGGAGGCCGCACCTACAGCAGATCGCTGCCCAATGCCTTCTGGGAACACCTTGGGGCTAGACGTGGAACCCGGGCTGGCCGTGGGGCTGGGCCAGGCCTTAACTGGGCCAATTAGATTCCTCTCGTGGACAGCTGCAGAAAAGAACAAAGAGCCCCAGGACCTCCAGGGGGTGGGAGCCAGCCTAAACTGGATATAGTGGCGAACCCATCAAGCGTGTGAGCCAGTGAGAACCCACTTCCATAAGAGCACTTGAGGACTGGGCCTGGTCTCATCGCTTCTCCATGGCTCCCTTCTAGAGATTTCTACACCTGACTATGCTGTTTGTCCTTCCTGAACACCTCGGATCTGTCCTCATAGTGCCTTTTCCCACGCCAACATTTCCATGTCTCCCCTGGTGACCGCTCAGGCTCCTCACCAGGCCCAGGTTGCACATGCAAGACCCAGGCTTCCTGTGCGCCTCTCAGAGATGCCTGGCTCCTTAACCTGGGGTTACGCGGGTTCTCTCCATCTTTCTTCACAATCTGGGGCACACCGCCCTGCACACCCACTGCTGGCTCTTTAGGGCCTGACAAAGCCAAGTTGTACCGTGGCCCAGGAGGGTGGAGTTCAGCAGACACAGCGGCCTTATCCTGCCTTGCACTTCTTTGGTGCTCCCGAGACTTTTACCTGCGGAGCTCTATCAATTCACGGATGGTGTGCCACTTGAGAAAGTCACTCACTGCTCTAGAATCTGAATGGGAGATGAGGCAGGCTGTGTTTGCAGACTTCTTACAAACAAGAACTTCACCTGTTCTCTTCATGAGACAGTAACTAATAAAATGAAACTGCGCGAGAATTATCCTTATTCCAGATACGAAGTGATGTTTCAAAAAAAAGTCAGGCTGGGAAGGTGGCTCAGTGGTAGAGCGCTTGCCTTGCATGCATGAGGCCCTGGGTTCCATCCCTCAGCACCACTTAAGCAGAAAAAGCTCGAAGTGGTGTTGTGGGTCAAGTGGTAGAGCACTAGCCTTGAGCTGAAGAGCTGAGGGACAGCGCCCAGGCCCAGAGTTCAGGCCCCACGACTGACAAAAAAGATGAGTTTAAGCACTGTCTCCTCTACCCCTTCACTGACACGAAACTGAGGCAGGAACTGTCTCTAAGCTGGCCAAGGCCAGACTTTAGAGACACGTTGGCCGTAGCATGCTCCACTGCTTCTCTAAAGCCTAGCAACTGCAGCATTAAAAATGGGACCTAGGAGCCAGGCACTGGTGGCTCATGCCTGTAATCCTAGCTACTCAGAAGGCTGAGATCTAAGGCTTTTGATTTGAAGCCAGTGGGGTCAGGAAAATCTCTGAGAGTCTTATCTCCAATTAACCGCCCCCAAACCAGTAGTGGAGCTGTGGTTTAAAGTGGTAGAGCATGCCTTGAGTAAAAAAGTTCAGGAACAGCAGCCACACCCTGAGTAGTTCAAGCCTCACGACTAACAACCTTCCCCTCCCCCTCCCCCCAAAAAAAGGGACAAGGGGCTGGGCACCATTGGCTCACACCTGTAACCTTAGTTACTCAGGAGGCTGAGGATTGGAGTTTGAAGCCAGCCTGGGCAGGAATGACTGTGAGACTCTTATTTCCACTAACACTGGAAGAGGAGAGCAAAAGAAGTTCAGGGACAGCCCCCACGCTCTGAGTTCAAGCCCCAGGACTGGCACAAAAAAGGGAACTTAGGTGTGCTGAGGCAAGGCCTCCTCAGCAGCGTGGGTTCTGAGTCACACTTCCTCAGCAGCGTGGGTTCGTAGACCCCTTGGGGCATGGTACCCAGAAGCTCAGAAAGGAGCGGAGAGGATGCCACCAGGGAACTGGTCCCTGGCGATCTATCCTGAAAACAGAACTGTGCGTGAA
Source organism: Dipodomys ordii (assembly GCF_000151885.1). Lineage (NCBI taxonomy): Eukaryota > Metazoa > Chordata > Mammalia > Rodentia > Heteromyidae > Dipodomys > Dipodomys ordii. The sequence goes on along the minus strand of NW_012267498.1, from coordinate 468,512 downwards.
GGCATGAGCCTTGGGAAGGCTAAGCTCTCCTCAAGCATTACATTGCTCTTCTCTTAATGAAATAATAAAAGCAAAACATATGGCTCTAACAGTCAAGACTCAGAATTCCACAAACTGTTTGTTTAGAAGTTTTCTAAGGTTCTACTAGAATTAATAGAAATGCTCAGATGGCAATCTGGAATTTATATTGTAACGCCCCAATTTAGCATACACACAGAATGGCTTATGCCTTCTCATTATTCTTTTATGAAAGACAATGTAGTATGTGAAAAAGATTTCTGAAGTACCATGCGGTTATTTAAAACTCAAGAATCACACCACTTGACCAAAGATGCCTATGGTATTTTATTAAGTACAAAAAGTCAAATTAGCCAGGCACCAGTGGCTCATGCCTATCATCCTAGCTACTCGAGAGGCTGAGATTTGAGGATCAGGGTTCAAAGCCAGTCCTGGAAGGAAAGTCCATGAGATTTTTATCTCCAGTGAACCACCAGAAAACTGAAAGTGGTGCTGTGGTTCAAATGGTAGAGTGCTAACCTTGAGCTAAAGGACAATGCCCAGGCCCAGAGGTCAAGCCCCATGACAAAAAAAAAAAAGTCAAATTATAAGCTGGGTATGGTGGTACAAACCTGTAATCCTAGCATTTGGTTGGCTAAGGTGGATGACCTTGTTCAAGGCTAGCCTAAGCAACTGTGTTTCTCAAAATATAAACATACAAAAACAACAAACACAAAAACAACCAATACACAAAACAACAAACACACAAAAACAACAAACACAAAACAACAAACACACAAAACCTCAAAAAACAAATCCTCCACAATTTGCCTTATCTACAGATAAAATAAAGAACACAGTAGTTTGAAAAACACAGATTACCAGATATGGACACATTTCTAAGTAAGGATAGATACAGTATCTGATGGCTAAGGACTCACTTAGGACCATCAATTTAAGTTCCCCCATCCCTATCTTGTACATTTACTTTTTTTTCTTCAGAATATAGAATAAGCTGAGTGCCTGTGGCTAAAACCTGCAGCCAGCCCAGGCAAAAAGTCTTCAAGATTCTATCTCCAATTAGCCAGAAAAATGCTGGACAAGAGTTGTGCTTCCGGTGGTAGAGATCTAGCCATGAACAAGCCAGCCAACTGTGAGCACAAGACCCCAAGTTCAAGCCTTCACACTGCCACACTGCCCCCCCCCCCACTCATTTCACTTGTGGGTATAACTGTAAAACTGGAATGGAACTTTTAAGTTCAACAGTGCATTTAAAAAGCCCACCATAGCTGGGCGCTGGTGGCTCACTCCTGTAATCCTAGCTACTCAGGAGGCTGAGATCTGAGGATAATGGTTCAAAGCCAGCCTGGGCAGGAAAAGTCTGTGAGACTCTTATCTCCAATAAACCACTAGAAAACCAGAAGTGGCACTGTGGCTCAAGTAGTAGAGTGCTCGCCTTGAGCTGAAGAGCACAGGGACAGCACCCAAGCCCAGAGTTCAAGCCCCACATTGACCAAAAAAAAAACAAAAAAAAGCCCACCATGACTAAAGAGAGACTTCTCAGAAAAATAAAAATGGCAAAGAAACACATGAGGAAATATTCATCATCCTTGGCCGTAAAGGAAATGCAAATAAAAACAACCCTGAGATACCACCTTACCCCAGTCAGAATGGCCCACATCCTAAATAAAGTCAGCCAACGACAAATTCTGGCAGAGATGTGGAGAAGAGGAACCCTGTTGCACTGCTGGTGGGAATGTAAACTAATACAACCACTCTGGAAAGCAGTCTGGAGGTTCCTGAGAAAGCTAAATATAGACCTTCCCTATGACACAGCCATACCACTTATAGGCATCTACCCTGAACAACAGGAACCAGTATACAAGGACACGTGCACCTCCATGTTCATTGCTGCACTATTCACAATAGCCAAGGTATGCAAACAACCCAGATGCCCCACTACAGATGAATGGATCCAAAAATGGTGGTACCTATATACAATGGAATATTATGCCGCCATTAGAAAGGACAAAATAAGGTCATTCGCGGGGAAATGGATGGAGCTAGAAGGAATCATGTTGAGGAGGTAAACCAAGATCAGAGAGACAAATGGCATATGGTCTCCCTGATATGTGGATGTTAAAGTCAAAATGCAAGGAGATATGACAAGTAAACAGGACTCAAGAAACAAAGGACCTCCACTCAATTTGTTTTATCACTTCTAAATGACTCCATGTTCTTGAACACATATTGGTATATATATGTGCACATCTGAAGGAAGCTAGGAGGAGGGCACAGAATCAGAAGGAAATGGGAAAGTATACAAAAGAGGGACTTATCAGCTGCACTGGACATTGATAAAAGTGAACTAAGCAACTCAAGTAATGGAAGGGAGGGAATATAAGAGAAAGAAGGAACAGCTTATACTAAGCCAAAGGAAAGAAGTATACATATCACCCGATTTGGAAAACATAGCTGTAGTGTCAAAGTTTGTACAGTTTATAATGACAGTGTACCTCCTGAAGGTTAAAATGTGTTTGTGACTTTAAGTATCACTATCCTACAATACTGTGAAATTTGTGAAATTTATATAATCACTTAATATCAATTAAAAAAGCAACTCTCGTGGGTGAAGACAGGAGGGAACAACTGGGAGAGAATGAGGGAACAGAAGACATGTACTCATTACCTGTTTCTTTCTTTTTTTGTTGGTCGTGGGGCTTGAACTCTGGGCCTGGGCGCTGTCCCTGAGCTCTTCAGTTCAAGGCTGGTGCTCTACCACTTGAGCCACAGCACCACTTCCGGTTTTCTGGTGTTTTTTTAAGAAATGAGAATCTCAGGGACTTTCCTGCCCAGGCTGGCTTTGAACTGCAATCCTCAGATCTCTGCCTCCTGAGTAGCTAGGATTACGGGTGTGAGCCACCGGCGCCCTGCTCGGATTCTTGTAATTATAATCCCTCTGTACATTACCTTTAAAATAACAGTAAAATAAAATTTTTTTTAAACGCCCACCATGAGTGGGTAGGGACTGGAAGAGGGAACTGAGGGAAAGTGAAAGAAGGAGTGACATTATCCCAAAAAGAAATGTACTCATTCCCTGACTTAGGAAATGGTAACCCCTCTGTATAACACCTTAATAATAACAACAAAATTCTATATTTTTTAAAAAAGCCCATCATACATGCCAGGTGCTTGTAGCTCACACCTGTAATCCTAACTACTCCAGAAGGCTGAGATCTGAGAATTGTGGCTCAAAGTCAGCCCTGACAGGAAAGTCTATCTGTTATCTCCAATTAACTACCAAAAAAACCGGAAGTGGCACTGTGGCTTAAGTGGCAGAGCCTAGTACTAGCCTTGAGCAAAAAAAGCTCAGGATAGCAGCAAAGCCCTGAAGTACAAGTCTCAGGAAGTCTCAGGAATGACACACACACACACACACACACACACACACACACACACACACACACACGAAGTCATACTACACCAGAAAAGCTGTCAGGAAGGATGTCCTGGGATGAAGCAAAGAGCCACTGCAGGGGCTGGGAAGGTGGCTCAGTGGTAGAGCCCTTGCCTTGTATGCATGAGGCCCTGGGTTTGATTTCTCAGCACCACATAAACAAAAAGAAAAAAAGCCAGAAGTGGCACTGTGGCTCAAGTGGTAGAGCGCTAGCCTTGAGCTGAAGAGCTGAGGGACAGCGCCCAGGCCCAGAGTTCAGGCCCCACGACCGGACCCCCCCAAAAAAAAGAGCCACTGCACAGTGTCTGAGCACTTGTAAGGACTACCAGGGAAGACAATCACACCAAGTAATTAACAACAAGGACGACTACAGTCCACCAGTGAAAGACAGTACAGAATCTTTTTAAAACAGTGCTCTTGTTGGGTGCTTGTGACACACACAAGTAATCCTACAAATCAGGAGAAATCTGAGGATCTCAGTTTGAAACCAGCCTGGCCAGGAAAGTACATGAGATTTTTCTTTTTTCTTTTGGTTGGCTGTGGGTCTTGAACTCTGGGCCTGGGCGCTGTCCCTCAGCTCTTCAGCTCAAGGCGAGAGCTCTACCACTTGAGCAACAGTGCCACTTCTGGTTTTCTGGTGGTGATTTGGAGAAAAGAGTTCTCACAGACTTTCCTGCCCACACTGGCTTTGAACTATGATCCTCAGATCTCAGCCTCCTGAGTAGCTAGAATTACAGGTGTGAGCCACCAGCACCTGGCCATGAGATTTTTGTTTTTGTCAGTTGTGGGGCCTGAACTTTGGGCCTGGGTACTGTCCCTCAGCTCTTTAGCTCAAGGCAAGCGCCCTACCACTTGAGCTACAGTGCCACTTCTGGCATTTTTCCGCTTATGTGGTGCTGAGGAATCAAACCCAGGGTCTCATACATGCAAGGCAAGCACTCTACCACTGAGCCAACTTCCTAGCCTCCCTGAGCTTTTTATCTCCAAATAACCACTGGAAGTAGCACTATGGCTCAAAGTGGCCGAGCACTAGACTAGAGCAAAAAAGATCAGGGACAGTGCCCAGGCCCTGAGTTCAGGCCCCAAAACTAAAACAAACAAAACAATTATGTTCTTCAGGGCTGGCATACTCCAGTAGTAGGGAATTCCAATGTGATAGGCAAGAAGGACATGTTTAGAGAAGGGAACCCATGACTTGCCACTGGGGTGTGGTCCTGAACAGCATCTGTGGTCCTGGCTGTCTGTGGGGTGCAGAGGCGGGACAGACAGGCAGACCCAATCCGCTGGGAGCCCAGTCTGCACCCCCTATGGTGGTGATGGATTCTACTGAAGGTGAGGCGGAAGACCTGCAGGGGGCCCGGCCGGCGTCTTTCACTCCTGTGCACCCATCGGGGCCCAGCGGCCTCCCAGAAGGAAGGACCTCTCCGGGGCTTTGTCTTGAGGCGGGGCCCCCCGGGAGGCCCCCACCCAGAACTCACCCGTGCAGTTTCTCTGTTCCACCAGCATCTGCTTGAGCTCGCTGAACTCACTGGAACCTTCTGTGGACTCTTCCAGGGCATTCTCCTGTTCCTGCATGTCCAGGTCGGGCTGCTCTCCGCAGGGGTCGCCCAGCTCCGAGTCCTGAAAGCCATGTTCCTCCACCTGTCCCATCAGGGGCTCTGGGGTCTCCAAACTCTCTGAGCCTTCATCGTTGGTCTGCACTTCTATCTTAATCACAATCCCATCATGTGCTGAGGAGATACAGGACACAGTCACACCACGCGCCCAAGGTCCCACCAAGAACTCACATCTCAACACTTCTTTTTAGAGCCCTGAAGAAATTTAATAGTTGATGGTGAGTGGACAGAATTTTCTGGATACTTTGTAGCTTGGATCCCAATGTATGGTATAATCAAGTTAAAAAGATGCTAAGTTTATTCTCCACAAGCCCCACGAGTGCTTTTTCTTCTTTTCTTGCTTTGGTGCTGGTCCTGAGACTTGAACTCAGGACCTGGGCTTTGTTCCTGAGCTTTCTTTGCTCAAGGCTAGCGTGCTACTACTTGAATCATAACCCCGCTGCCAGCTTCTTTGATGCTTAACTAGAAATAAGAGTTTACAAACTTTCTTGCCCAGCTGGCTTTGAACCGTGATCCTCAGATCTCAGCTTCCTGAGTAGCTAGGATTACAGGTGTGAGCCACCAGGATCTGGCCAATAATTTTCTTTTCCTTCTCCTTTTCTTTTCCTCACTTCCCACTTCACTGTTGGGACTGCTCAGGGTGGACCTGAGTCCTCCTCCATGCTTATGTGCTTATTCCTGACAATGCATATACATTGATATGATTTTATCTTTTGGCCATTACTGGCAATTAAAATAATGCTGCACATATGTTCCTCCTCTCATTCCTCCTTCAATTGGGCTGGAGACATGGCTCAAGTGGTAGAATATCGACCAAAAAGCTGAGGTCACATCCTTTAAGTGATGAATATTTACCACAGCGAGGATAGTATTATGATTCAGTCATTCCCGAATACATAAACATTGCAATAAACATGTTTTTATATTCCTAACTTCAAAACAGTGTTTCATTTCTAAGAGATTTTCAGTAGTGGGACTGAGTCAGAAGGCTAAGTATTTAAATTTTGGTGGCTGTTCCCAGCCTGCTTCCCAGTAAAGCAGTGACAAGTCATCTCTGCACCGGCCTGCAGAGAAAAGCTTCTCAAGCCCTGCCAGTGGCAGACATTCTGCTCTCCGTCAAATGTGGAGTGGCAACCTACTGAGTCTTTGACCTCATAGCAAGGCTGGGTGGATACGATTTCCTAGTCCTTCATTTCCTGTAACTGCACAGCCTATGTCCTGACTCAATTCCAATTAGGCTGTCTTATCAATTCTTTTTCCCAGGACGAGGACTCAAACTCGGTATCTGATGCTTTTACTTGTTGGCTGGCGCTCTACCATCTGCTCCATGTCTCCTGTCTTATCAATTTGTAAAAATTTGATTTTTTTTTTGGCTTGAACTCTGGGCCTGGGTGCTGTCCCTCAGCTCTTCAGCTCAAGGTGAGTGCTCTACCACTTGAGCCACAGCACCACTTCCTGCTTTTTCTGCTTATGTGGTGCTGAGGAATCGAACCCAGGGCCTCAGGCATGCAAGGCAAGCGCTTTGCCACTGAGCCACCTTCCCAGCCCCTATCCAAAGGTCTTTACTCTCTTATTATTTAGACTTTCATTTAGGCCTTCCTTCAAAACGCCTAAAATTTATTTTTATTTTGTATATGGTATGATGTGGGAGTTCAACTCATTTTCTTACCCATATGTCAGGATAAACCCCTTTATAAGTTGAAAACCATTGTTTTTTTAGTTAAGGAAATAATAAGTGTGAAATGTATAAGCAAATTATTCATTCATTCACTGAATGCTTATTCACAGGTATTTACTAAGCACCAGCTCTGTGCCACTCAGTGTTTTCAGAGCTTAGGGATTTATCAGTGGACAAACATATGTGAACGACAAACACAGTTAATAGCTCGTGCTGTATGTCAGAGGGTGCTCAGTACTGGGGCGGGAAGAAGGGGGACCAGGAAATGAAGGAAGGAAGCAGACACAGCCTGCCGTGTAAAGCCTCGTGCTCCCTGCCTTGTCTACTATTTCTCAGTCTAATGTGGATCACATCACTGAGAAGCCACACCAGCTCACTAAGCTGAAAGTCAAACCCTATGTGCAGAAGCAGGTTCTTTCTGATGCCTGGCGATTCTTTCATTCCACCCTGAGCAGCTCATGTCCCACAGCCTTCAGGTCGACCTATACTACTAGCTTCCAGAATTAGGGAGTCGCCACCCATTCCCCAAAGTTACTTGTATTTGATTCACTGGTTACAAAAAAAGTGGGACACCAGTGGCGCACACTTGTAATGCTAGCTACTGAGGATCTAAGTTCTAGGTCAGCCCAGGCAGCCAAGTCTGTGAGATCTCCAATTAACCAGCCAAAAGCCAGAAGTGGAGCTGTGGCTAAGTGGTAGAGCGCTAGCCTTGAGCTGAAGAGCTGAGGGACAGGGCCCAGGCCCAGAGTTCAGATCCCACAACCGACCAAAAAATAATAATAGTAAAGAGCAATGACCTTGGCCGCTCCCCTTGTTTCCTGCCTTGCTCTGTGATCTTTCCCGCTCTGCCTGCACGATGCCAACGGCCAAAGTGTGCAGCAGAGCCCTCACAGGAGCCACGCAGGTGCTCGTGCCAAAGCTGTGACCTAGGAAACTTATTTTCGGTATAAAGTACCACACTTCAGATATTCTGCTATAACAACATATAACGGACTAATACCCATCCCATCCCTTTCCTCCTTTGGTCTTGCCACATCTCTCTCTGGAAATCTTCAAAAGCATGACTTCCCTGATGTCATAAACTCCTGAAAACATTAACTTACCTACCCACCCACTCCGTAAAATAACTTTCAAAACTATGCACCCCTTTGCATCTTTTTCAGTAAATATACAAAATGGACCAGTTACTGCAAAAGATATATTTTTTGGAACATTATAAATATTGATATTTTAAAATAAATTCTTCCCTTATCCCTTAATGTCATCAATGGAATCTAAAGCTATTTTAAACCCAACATTACTCACTTAAAAAACACAGGAACAAGTCCTTCTTTGATAGCTGGAATTTCTCTATCATTCCTGTTCACCTTGAACTTCTGTTTCCATTCCCACTTTGCCCACGGAATTTATCCTAATAGAACATATTTTTATGCTTAGACGCTCTTGACTAATCACCTCATCTGCCACAAAAATGTGCATGTAAATTGAGAGTTCAACTTCGCTTTCATTTCTAATAACCACGAGGCTGTACATGTTAATTTTTTTCTGGCTGAAGTTATCCTTAGTGATTATGACTACAGAATGATCATTACCCGAGGTGAAAAACAAAGTTTTGGAAAAATTTGTTAATGTTCTCTCTTGTAAGGATGAATAGGACTTTTTTCCCCCAATTAGTTCACTTATCTGAGGATGAACACATACCTGTGTACAGTAAGAGTTGCAAATCGATTCTATTCTATTCTTCATTTGTATAAAGGCAAGCCTGTGGAAGCTCACACAGATGGCAGGAGCAGGAAGGGGCTCTGCTACAGAACTGTCACTCGGTTCTTTGAACCTACTCTGAATTATGTGTCACAAAACTTATATAGTTAACGTATTATCAGGAATTGTTCTTAAGAGCCTATTCACTAACAATTAGGTTATCTTTCAGTGTTGTTGAAAGCAAAATGCTGCAAACAACTTAATAGATGTTACCACTCAGGCCCCAGAGTGATACTCTAACATCTGGATTATCTGTGTGGTGGCTCGGAGGCCTTACACCTCACAAAGGTTTCAGGGAGGGACTGGTGGGGAGAAATAGAAGATGAGGACCTGCATCTCAGGGACCACGCATGTTGCACGCTCTTCGCTGGTGAGAACAGAAGAGCCTGGAGATGGAAGCCACACAGCGATTAACCTCCTGTCCTTCTTAGAGTCTCCTGAGCCCCAGGCCCGAGGGGCTTAACTTCAAGTCCAGTGCTGGCCACCACCTGCCCTATTCAAGGCCACTCAGTTGCCCTGCTCCTCCAAATGTCTCACCAAGCTCTCACCAGAAGGGCTCTTCTTTAGGGCCCGCGCTCCCCTAGAAACACGTAGCACTTACTTTTCCATACTCCTCCACATGGGACAGGACACCAAAAGGCCTCCCACCCCAAACACTGTTTTCCCTCCCTTCCTCACCCTTATCTTCTCCTCTCTGTCCACTTCTTTTTTATTTTGCAGTGCTGGGGACTGAATCTAAGGCCTGGGAATGCTAGGCAAGCATTCTACCACAGAGCTACATTCCCAACCCACCAAACAACTTTTGAAAGGGTCTCAACCCTGGGTGCTGGTGGCTTAAACCTGTAATCCTAGCTAGTCAGGAGGCTGAGATCTAGGGTTGTGGTTTGAAGCCAGCCTAGACAGGAAAGTCTGTGCAATTCTTATCTCCAATAAAGAACACACATGGGGCTGGGAAGGTAGCTCAGTGGTAGAGTGCTTGCCTTGCATATATGAGGCCCTGGGTTCAATTCCTCAGTACCACATAAGCAGAAAGAACCAGAAGTGGTGCTGTGGTTCAAGTGGTAGAACGTTAGCCTTGAGCTGAAAAGCTGAGGGACAGCGCCCAGGCCCAGAGTTCAGGCCCCACCACTGACTGGAAGAAAAAAAAACAATAAAGCACACACAAAAAAACAGAAGTGAAGCTGTGGCTCAAGTGGTACAGTGCCAACCTTTAGTGAAAAAGCTCAGGGACAGCACCCAGGCTGAGTTCAATCTCCAGGATCGAAACACACACACATAGACACAGACACACACAGACATACAGACACACAGATACACACAATGTGGTATTAACAACCACATTACATTTATAAACATTTACGATAAAAAAATTAGTCATAGACATGTATTGTGGAATATTATTTGAATAAGTATTCTTACATTTAAAGCCAGCAAGGGGAGGGAGATAATTTTTATATTTGTTGTTATTTACTTTTAAGACAGGGTTTTGCTATATATCCTAGGCTGCCCTTAAACTCAGAATTCTCCTGCTTTAGTTTACCAAGTGCTGGGATGACAGGCGTATACTACTATTTCCTGAAAGAGCCTTAAATAAATGCAATGTGGAAAACTTAAAGGGGCAAAAACTCTAACTTCATGTATCTCATCCTAAGCATAAATAATGAAGTCATGCTAGCACTGTGCTAGAAAAAAGCCCCGGCACATTAAGATTTATACTGAGCCAAGCTCAGGTCTGGGAACAAGCTCTTCCCAGACCCCTGACACCTCAGAGGTTCTTTCTGGAATGTGTGGTTATTCACACTAACTGTTTAATGTCCCCAGACCACAACAACTATAATTTTTAGCTGAAAATTATCTTGAAAAGATTTTTGCAGCTTATTTTGGCCATAAGAAATTCACTTAACTTGTGCCTGATTTTAAATCTCTGTAATCAAACTTGCCCATATGAATTATTGTGAAATGGGGAAGAATCATGCAAATTAATTTCAAATGTATTAAATGATCTGTGGGCTGAATTTAATAGTTAATGGAGCTGACATAAAGCTCTATTTGGAGACTGTAGTTAAAACAAAAATTGTTTATATTTAGCAGTTTTCTTTTTGTTCTCGGGTAAAAAAACGGTATCTCAGGTTTCAAGTTATTTTCATGGTTTTTAAGGAGCTCAAAGGCTCAAGGCCTCTGATTACAGTGTTTACTGAATAAAATGGCCTGATTATTTTGCCCTTGGTATAAAACCTAGATCCATAAAGAAAACTGATAGATCTGAATACACACAAACCTAAAAACTGATAAATTTAGACACATAAAAGTTTAAAAAGTTCCATCCTCTATACATATGGATAGATTTTATACAAAACAACTCCCAAACGGGGAAATATTTACATAGCTATGACAGATATGAGTATTTTCAATGCTTAAAAATCTTTTACAGATTCATGATAAAAAGAATTCAAAAGAAGAAGAAATAAAAGCTAATTCATAGAACCAGACATGCTAGTAATCAATAAAAATATCACAACATATTCGCTCTTCTGGTCAAAGAAAGGTATCCAGGCCAGGTGCCAGTGGTTCGTGCCGAAAATCCTGGCTACTTGGAAGGCAGAGAGGGGAGGGCATCCAAGTCTGAGGCCAGTCCAAGCACAAAATTTACAAAGTCACATCTCAACCAGTGACTGGGCAGGGGGTTTGTTATCCCAACTTCATAGGTGGCTGAGATCTGGAGGACTGTGGTTCTAAGACAGCCCAGCCAAAAAAACACCCCAAAACCAAAATTCGCAAGATCTCATCTCAGTAGAAAAGGCTGAGTGTGGGCTGCTTGCTTGTCATCCAGGGAAGCATAAACAGGAGGAGCGTGGCCCAGACCAGCTTGGGCAAAAAGTGAGGCTCTTTTTTAATTTTTTTTGTTGTTGGTCATGGGGCTTGAACTGTGGGCCTTGGCACAGTCCCTCAGCTCTTCTGCTCAAGGTAAATGCTCTACCACTTGAGCCACAGCCCCACTTCCAGTTTTCTGGTGGTTTATTGGAGGTAAGAGTCTCATGGACTTTCTTGCCTGGGCTGGCTTTGAACCATGATCCTCAGATCTCTGCCTACTGAGTAGCTAGGATTACAGGCAGGAGCCACTGATGCTCGGCTTGAGACTCTTATCTCAAAAAATGATCAAAGGGTATGCTAGACACAAGGCTCAAGCAGTAAATAGCAAAGACGAAGCCCTGAGTACTGCCAAAAGGGAGGAGGGTCATTAAACTATTGTTTATAGCCATTACTTTAGTAAATAACATAAAATTAAAAGTATCTACTATTGGCACAGGTGTGGGAGCAAGGAGGCTGGGAAGGTGGCTCAGTGCCTTGCATGCATGAGGCCCTGGGTTTGATTCCTGAGCACCACATAAGCAGAAAAAGCCAGAAGTGGTGCTGTAGCTCAAGTGGTAGGGCACTAGCCTTGAGCTGAAGAGCTGAGGGACAGTGCCCAGGCCCAGAGTTCAGGCCCCATGACTGACAAAAAAAAAAAAAGAATTCTACTTACAAGGACTATAAAGTAGCACAAATGTTTCAAAGGCATTTGCCAACATCTATTTAATGTTTAAGTGACCCAGAAAATCTATTTCTAAAAAAGTTTCAGACAAGCATACAGAGTCTATTTATAAGGATCTTTACAGATTTACAGAACCTTGTGAACACTGAAAGGTGCATCAGTAGGGGAGTAATTAAGATAAAATCAATAGTCAGAATACTGCAATCTACTACCAACAACAACATAAATTTATAAATTCGGACATGTAAAGATGTCAAATATAGTACTGAAAAAAGTTGCTTTTTATAACTTGAGTTTTACATTAAGAATATCATTTATAGCTAGGTGCTGGTGGCTCATGCCTGTAATCGTAGCTACTCAGGAGGCTGAGATCTGAGGATCTCAGTTCAAAGCCAGCTCAGGCAGGAAAGTCTGTGAGACTCTTATCTCCAATTAACCATCAGAAAGCCACAGGTGGTGCTATGGCTCAGGAGGTAGAACATTCACCTTGAGCTGAAGAGCTCAGGGACAGCGTCCAGGCCCAGAATTCAAGTCCCGTGACTGACAAAAAGAAAAAAAGAATATTATTTATGTATTACTTAGCTCCTTAAGGGTGTGTGTGGGCTGGGAAGGTGGCTTAGTGGTAGAGTGCTTGCCTCGAACGCATGGGGCCCTGGGTTCGATTCTTCAGCACCACATAAACAGAAAATGCCAGAAGTAGCGCTGTGGCTCAAGTGTTAGAGGGCTAGCCTTGAGCTGAAGAGCTGAAGGACAGCACGCAGGCCCAGAGTTCAAACCCCACGACAAAAAAAAAAAAAAAAAGTGTGTGTGCACATACACATTTATGCTCTTCCAAGTGTGTGCATAAAATATTGGAAAGAATAAACTGCTGAGAAAGAATTGTGGGAGCCAGGCATTGGTGGCTCACACCTGTAATCCTACCTACTCAGGAGGCTGAGATCTGAGGATCACAGTTCAAAGCCAGCCCGGGCAGGAAAGTCCATGAAACTCTTATCTCCAATTAACCACCAGAAAACCGGAAGTGGCACTGTGGCTCAAGTGGTAGAGCGCTCGCCTTGAGCTGAAGAGCTGAGGGACAGCGCTCAGGCCCAGAGTTCAAGCCCCATGACCGACCAAAAAAAAAATAGAATTGTGGGAGACTTTCAACTTTTTTCTTTTCAAAATTAAAAACCACGATTGCCACACTACCCATGTATTTCAGCCAAAGCAAAGATATGATGAATGGCTGGAGACACTGGCTTCCCTATCTCCTCTCGCTACACTTTCTGGGAGGTCTTTAAAACTTAGTATATGATTAAAAAAAAAACTTTAAAAAAGTTATACAAGGGGCTGGGAAGGTGGCTCAGTGGTAGAGCGCTTGCCTTGCATGCCAGAGGCCCTCGGTTCGATTCCTCAGCACCACATAAGCAAAAAGAAAAAAACTGGAAGTGGCGCTGTGGCTCAAGTGGTAGAGCGCTAGCCTTGAGCTGAAGAGCTGAGGGACAGTGCCCAGGCCCAGAGTTCGGGCCCCATGACCAGACCAAAAAAAAAAAGTTATACAAGGGGCTAGGAATGTGGCTTAGTGGTAGAGTGCTTGCCTAGCATGCATGAAGCCCTGGGTTTGATTCCTCAGTACCACATATACAGAAAAAGCCAGAAATGATGTGGCTCAAATGGTAGAGTGCTGGTCTTGAGCAAAAGCAGCTCAGGGACAGTGCTCAGGCCCTGAGTTCAAGCACCAGAACTGGCAAAAAAAAAAAAAAAAAAGTTATACAAATACATAGTCTAGAAGACTGAATAATGTTTCAAGCCTGTTTGTGTGGGGGCTGGGGCTGGGGCTGGGGCTGGAACTTGGGCCTGCACTCACTGGGCTATCATGCTCAAGGAGAGATGGTGCTCTACCACTTGACTCATACTGCCAGTCTAGCATTCTGCTGGTTAACTGATAAGAGTTTCGCAGACTTTCCTGCTGAGCAGGTTTCCAATGGAACAGAGATCCTCTACCTTCCTCAGATCTCAGCCTCCAAACAGCTAAGATTACAGGTGTGAACCACCTGTGTTAGACTCAAGCTTGTTTTTACACGTTCCTCTCCAGCTAGGCTCCTGGAGGCAAAGACTTTCAGCTCTTCCAGTGACTCTGCTGTCACCTGCCCTTCTGACTCCTGGAGTTTTAATCACTGTTTAAGCTCTCTCTATGGACTTCCTGGAGTTGGAGGTCAGGACCATCTCTCCCAAATCTCTTGTTTGCCAGTCTAGTTTTGTGATTTTAATGGGATTGACAGTGCTGCTAACATCAGTAGATGGTGTAAATGCTGTTTATAATGGAGCCATACTTTTCTGTATCTGTAAGCTTTTTTGCTTTTTTTTTTAAAATTGGGATTAAATGAGTACATAAATTTCACAAATTTCAGTCTTGTGAGATAGTGATACTTAGTTAAAGTCACAAACACATTCTAGCCTTCATGGGGCAAATTGTCTTTATTGTGGTCAATAAAGTTTGTGAATTCTATGAGCTTTGACAATATAGCTATTTCTTCCACATCAGGTGATATGTACATTTCTCTCCTTTTGCTCAGTGTCAGCTGTTCCCTCTTTCCTTCTCATTCCCTTCCTCCCTCCTCCCATCGTTGCCAGAGTTGCTTAGTTCGTTTTGATCAATGTCCAGTGCAGCTGCTTTCTTTGGACCTAATTTTTTTTTTTTTGGTCAGTTGTGGGCTTGAACTCAGACCCTGGGCTGAGTTCTTTTGCTCAGGGCTAGTGCTCTACCACTTTGAGCCACATAGCTCCACTTTGTTTTTGGTAGTTAATTGGAGACAAGGGTCTCACAGGAACTTTTTTGCCTAGCTGGCTTTGAACTGTGGTTCTCAGATATCAGCCTTTTGAGTGGGTAGGATTACAGGTGTGAGCCACCAGTGTCCAGCTAAATTTATTCATTTTTAATTTGGCTTAGCTTACGACTATGGTGAGCTCAGCTTCACACTCATCCCTTGCTCTGCTGTTTAACTCCCTTCTCAAAGCATTCATATGTATTTATCGATTTCATCTAAAAAAAAAAAAAACTTCTAGAACCTTCTAATGTGCTACCCTTACCCCCAGAGTTCTTTCTCTCATCTTTTTCTTGGTTTACTTATCTTCCTTAGCTTGGGAGGTGTGCATGGAGACTGAACATCTCAAACTGCCTCAGCTTCACTCTCCTATTTAATTTAAATAGTTTGGCTAATTATCCAATTTTAGGTTGGAAATATTTTCCCTCGAGTTTTAGAGGCCCCGGGCTCTGTCTTCTAGCTCTGGATGTCATTGGGAGTTTGATTCTTGGTGTGAACCTGTTTTTCTTGTCTTGGCGCCCAAGATTTCTTTTGTCTTCAGGTGCTCTGAAATTTCCTGCTGAAGTATCTAACCAGTAGGTCAGTTTTCATCCATTGTTCTGTCTGGGCAGCTGGTGGGTTCTTTCAATCTAGAAAATTATGTCTTTAGTTGCTGGGAGCTTTTCTTAAATTATTGTTATTTTTTGGTGCCAGTACTGGGCTTGACTCAGGGCCCAGGCACTGTCCCTGAGCTTTTGTGCTCAAGGCTAGGGCTCTACCAATTGAGGCACAGCTTGATTTCTAATTGTAAGATGGTTAATTGGAGGTAAGAGCCTCACAGATTTTCCTACCAGTACTGGCTTTGAAATGTGATCCTCAGATCTCAGCCTCCTGAGTAGGATTAGAGGTGTGACCTACTATCACCCAGTTTTCTTTCCGTATTTCCTTTTTTTGTCCTTTAGCTTTATTTTCTAAGATACATGCTCAGCGTTATATCCTGAACACTATAGTGACTTTAATATGTTTTTTAAAATGACTTTATTGTGGCTGAGAATGTGGCTCAGTGGTAGAGTGCTTGCCTAGCATACATGAAGACCTAGGTCTTCAATTCCTCAGTACCACACACAAACAAAAAGCTGGGAGTGGTGCTGTGGCTCAAATGGTAGAGTGAGAGCTAGTCTTGAGCAAAGAAGGTCAGGGTCAGTGCCCAGGCCCTAAGTTCAAGCTTCAGGACTGGCAAAAAACAAACAAAAATGACTTTATTGGGGCTGGGAAAGTGGCTCAGTGGTAGAGTGCTTGCCTTGCATGCATGAGGCCCTGGGTTCAATTCCTCAGCACCACATAAGAAGAAAGAGCAGGAAGTGGTGCTATGGCTCAAGTGGTAGAGTGCTAGCCTTGAGCTGAAGAGCTGAGGGACAGCACCCAAAACCCTGAGTTCAGGCCCCATGACCGACAAAAAACTAACAAACAAAAAAGACTTTATCATCCATCCATCCATTTATATTGCCAACACCAGAGCTTGAACTCAGAGCCTTGCACTGTTACTCAGCTTTCTCTCACAATGGTGCTTTACCACTTGAGTTATGGCTCTAGTTCCATGATTTTTAACTTCTAATAATTCCACATTTGCTGGGTGCCAGTGGCTCATACCTATAATCCTAGTTACTCAGGAGGCCGAGATCTGAGGACCTGTTTGAAGCCATCCCAGGCAGTAAAGTCCATGAGATTATCTTCAATAAACTACTCAGAAAAAGCTGGGAGTGGCACTGTGGCTTAAATGGTAGAGTGCTAGCCTTGAGCATGATAGAGCTCAAGGACGCACCTAGACCTTGAGTTCAAGCCCCAGGACTGGCAAAAAAAAAAAAAATCCTCTTTTTTCCTTTAAAAAAAAAATCATTTGGTGGCTCATGCCTATAATCCTAGCTCTTCAGGAGGCTGAGATCTAAGGATCATGGTTCCAAGCCAGTCCAGTAGGAAAGTCTGTGAGACTCTAATCTCCAATTAAGCTCCAAAAAACAGCCCACAGTAAAACTCAAGTGGTAGAGCACTGGCCTTGAGCACAAAAGATTAGGGACAGCTCCCAGACCCTGAGTTCAAGCCCCAAGACTGGCACAAATAAGCACTATAATTTTGTGTCACAAATGGATTAATTTATCTAAGGATTTATGAATAAGTATATACATATTTTTCTCCTCTCCACATGGTCTCTGTTCCTCTAAATATGTTGTTTTTCTTCCTTACTGGTTTTTATCTGTTTCTCTATTTAACTGCCTCTCTGTGGCCTTCCCCATATATCTTGGGGATCCCTGGTCATCTATTAGAATGAAAAGTGGACACTCAGGAGTTGAAGTACATGCAAATGTAGGTGGCACTTGCCACTCAGATCTTTGTGTAGAATGTTTTGTCTAGGATGTTTGTTTTTAATGGAAACTTCTTGGACTGGGAAAAAACAAACTGTTCTAATTCTTGCCCCAAAGGTTTTACTCTGGATACCAGCATCATTTGGGCAGGCAGATCAGAGAAGCAGGCGGGAACGTTGCACATCTACTTATTCCTGTGTTCAGTATGGCCCCCAATCCCTTCCAAACTCATGCCCCATCCAGAGATCCTCTTTCTCACCTTCTACAAGAATAAGTTTACTGAGCACCACCTATAATCCTACCTACTCAGGAGGCTGAGATCTGAGGATCAGGGTTCAAAGTCAGCTCAAGCAGGAAAGTCCATGAGACTCTTATCTCCAATGAACCACCAGAAAACCAGAAGTGGCACTGTGGCTGAAGTGGTAGAGCACTAGCCTTGAGCTGAAAAGCTCAGGGACAGTGCCCAGGCCCAGAGTTCAAGCCCCATGAATGACCAAAAAAAAAAAAAATAGTAATAATAAGCTTTAGTTATCTGCCAGGACTGGGGAGAGGCAGATGCCAGATGGAAGGATAGAGTAGGAGGCTATTTTATTTTCTTCCCTCCCTCCCTCCCTTCCTTCCTTCCTCTTTTCCTTCCCTATTTCTTCTCCCTTTCCCTCTCCCTCTCTCTCTGCTGGTACCAGAATTTGAACTCAGGACCTCACAATCACTTAGCTTGCTTGGTAAGCTGACAAGCCACCAAGTTTGCCTACCTCAGTCTGCCTCTGTGAAGGTTATTCCGGAAATGGAGTCTTCTGGACTGCCTAGGCTGACTTTGAGCCATCCTTCAGAACTCTCTCCTGAGTAACTAGATTATAGGCAGAGCCACCAGCACACTGCAGATTGTCACTTAAGAGAGGCTTGACCAATCTCTGATTTCAGCCTCACCTTCACCCTCATTTCCAGACACCTCGCGAGTCTGGGGGAGGGTGCTGTGTGGTGGGGTGCACGCTGTGTTTCTTCTCAACTTGCCCTAGCACCAACCTTAGACTGTGCTTTCTAAATCAGTAATCACTCCGCTAGCCACCTGCTGTTAGACTTCCAAAAAACTTTGTTGCTGTTGTCTCCTCGTCTCTCATCTTTTAAGAGTCCCTTTACTCTCAGTTTGGGACTTGGGAAGGGGAGGAAGCCAATACATTCAACCTCAAGTCTTTTAACATGCTTCTTGCCCCTACCCCCTTCCCCGTGCCAGTGCTAGGGCTTGGACTCAGGGCTTGGATACTGTGCCTAAGCTTTTGTGCTCAAGGCTAGCATTCTACCACTTGAATTACTGCTCCATTTCCAGCTTTTCTGAGGTTATGTAGAGGTAATGGCAGGTGCTAGCTTTGAACCAAGATCCTTAGATCTCAGTCTCCTGAGTAGTTAGGATTACAAGCATGAGCCACCAGTGCTCAGGCATGCATTGTTCTTGAAAAAATATTTCAATGGAATAAGAAAATTTGCTCTCATCAGAAAATTTTACTAATCAGAGAAATGTTTTACTATGCTTCCATTTTTGTCTATATTGCTTACATCACTAACTTCATATTATATTTATACTTCTCACTACTATTTCATTAACCTCCCCTTCCAACTAAATCATCCCTACCCACATTTTAAACAGAATTCAGCACTGGAGTTTGAACTCAGAGATGTTGCTTCCTGTTCTCCCACTTGAGCCACACCCTAGCTCAGTTTGCTTTTCTGATTTTTTTTTTTTGGGGGGGGGCAGTCCTGGGGCTTGAATTCAGGGTCTGGGCTCTGACCCTGAGCTTCTTTTGCTCAAGGCTAGCACTCTACCACTTGAGCCACAGCACGACTTCCACCCATGGCTTCATGCATGCTAGGCAAGCACCCTACCACTAAGCCACCTTCCCAGCCCTTCTTCTATTTTTTCAAAATCCTGCCCTGGTGGTTTTCAATACTATTCTGGAAACTTTTTTTTTTTTTCTTTTTGCGGGTCATGGGGCTTGAACTTTGGGCCTGAATGCTGTCCCTGAGCTTTTTAGCTAAAGGCTAGCACTCTACCACTTGAGCCACAGTGCCATTTCCAGTTTTCTGGTAGTTAATTGGATAAGAGTCTCACAGTCTTTCCTGCCCAGGCTGGCTTTGAACCACGACTCTCAGATCTCAGACTCCTAAGTAGCTAGGATTACAGGTATGAGCCACCAGTGCTTGGCTTTCTGGAAACTTTTCTGTGTGCTGGTCCTGGGGCTTGAACTCAGGGCCTGGGCTCTTATTCCTGAGCTTTTGTGCTCAAGGCTAGCATTCTACCACTTGAGCCACAGCTCCACTTCTGGCTTTTTTGGTAGTTAACTGGAGATAAGAATCTCACAGAAGCTGGGCGCTGGTGGCTCACACCTGTAATCCTAGCTACTCAGGATGCTGAGATCTGAGGATCGTAGTTCAAAGCCATCCCGGGCAGGAAAGACTGTGAGACTCTTATCTCCAATAAACCACTAAAAAACCAGAAATGGTGCTGTGGCTCAAGTGGTAGAGCACTCACCTTGAGCTGAAGAGCTGAGGGACAGCGCTCAGGCCCAGAGTTCAAGCCCCACAACCGACCAAAAAAAAAAAAAAATCTCAGATTCTCCTGCCAGGGCTGGCTCTGAACTCCGATCTCAGCCTCATGAGCAGTTAGGATTATAGGCATGAACCAGTAACCCCTAGCTTGTGAAACATTTTTAAAAAGTGGTGTACAAATACTCATGATATTCAAAATTCATACTCGGAATCATGAAACTTGAGGAGCTGGATGGGGACAAGATAGGTGGGGGTGGGGGGAGACCGATGGAAGGGGTGACCTGATCGAGATGCACTGTACACATAAACGGACATATTCAGTTATTTACAAGGAACAAAAGAGAGGAAAAAGGGAAGGGGGGGAACACTGGGGCTCCTTCCTGACCAATATATTACAGATCCCAAATCTGCCCTAAGAGACAGAGCTCTGCAGTGGGGGCTCCTGTTCTTGTTTCTTCTTCCTCTATAGACCAAGTTAAGCCTGTGTACCTCACCACTGCGCAGATGTCCACATACACCAAAGCCAAGTGCTTCTTGCTCAGACTTGGAACGCAGCTGCAGCCTGTACTCAGCTGCTTCCTCAACTCTTCTCGGTGTCTTGCTGGAACCTCAAAGCACAGTGTTCAAAATCAAATTCTGATTGTTTCTCCAAATCTAAGCCTCATGTCCTCATCCCACAGAGGCTGGATTCACCTCGCCACCTCTTCCCCCACTTGGTTCACATCTATCAGTCTCTAAGTCGTGGTTGTGTGCTAAAATGTATCAAGCTCAGCCACTGGTCACCTGGGTCTTGCCAAGGTCTTCTACCTGTTATTCAGGTTTCCAGTGAACCTTCCACCCCTCAGAGAAGCCTTTTCTGGCCTCCCCACCCAGCAGAGTTTTCCATACTTCAGCCTGAATGCTCCTCATCACTGATCTGTTCTAAGGCATGACTGTGATTCTACACAGTAAGGGTTTGGTTGGTCTCTACGAAAGTGTAAATCTAAGGGCCAGGACCTCTACGTCCTGACAAAAATACAAGTGGAGCTATAGTATTAAAATCCTCCATAAATATGCTAGCTCAGGTCATATTTTGGATTATTTCCCCACATGCTAGGGGCTGTGAGAGGATGTTATTAGGTCAAATGTGTGAGTGTTTAAAATATTTAAGTCATATGTTACAGATAGAAATCATCATATTGCTTTCTAAAAAGACTGAAATGGGGCCGTGTGCTGGTGGCTCACACCTGGAATCCTAGCTACTCAGGAGGTTGAGATCTGAGTATTGCGGTTCTAAGTCATCCCAGGCAGAAAAGTCCATGAGACTCATCTCCAATTAACCACCAAAACAGCCAGAAGTGGCACAGTAGCTCAAATGGTAGAGTGCTAGCTTTGAGCACAAAAGGTTGGGGACAGGCCTGGGAAAGTAGCTCAGTGGTAGAGTGCTTGCCTTGCATGTATAAAGCCCTGGGTTCGATTCCTCAGCACCACATAAGCAGAAAATGCCAGAAGTGGTGCTGTGGCTCAAGTAATAGAGTGCTAGCCTTGAGCTGAAGAGCTGAGGACAGCGCCTGGTCCCAGAGTTCAGGCCCCACGACTGGCAAAAAAAAAAAAAAAAAATTGGGAACAAAACCTAGACCCTGAGTTCAAGCACTTGGACTGGCAATAGGAAAAAAAAAAAGGTATGCCACTTGGGTGGCAACATGGGGTTGCTAATTTGTTGGGGCATGTGGTCCACCTTCCTGGGCCTCTCTGACCACTGTCCCAGCCAAGAGCTGGAGCCCCTATTGTGAGTATTTTGAAAGCAGCACTACTATCTGAATCCTCTTTGGATCTCTTTGCTCTTAGGAATCTAAGCCATTCAATGTGAGTTTACTGCATGTATTTACTTTGCCAGTTCATAAAATTATCATTTTTGGTATATGTTGAATTCTGAACATTTTCAATTTTTGGGACGGCCCCCCTTGGCACCACACCTTGGGACTAGCCCAGGGTTGGCTTTGCTCCACCCTGCTAAGGAGCAGACGCATGGATGGGGAGAGGGCTTGCAGGCTTTAGCCCGTGAATACAGCATGTATAAAACCGCTCTGGAGCAGTGGTGCCATGCCCCTGCCCTCTGGGTCAATGTAGGCTCCAAGGGGCTGGAGACAGCCAGTGAATCAAGTGGCACAGGTCAGCCAGCAAGGAATACACCTTCCAGAAGAAACTCAGGTCATGGATATGCCCACAGTATAGTGGGCTGGAGTCATTTGTTGGGTCTATTCTCTGGAGGGCCCATCTGTGATAAAGATGAGAAAACTAAGAAGATAAGGGTGGGGGGAATCAATGCTCCCCATCCCGCCCTTCTAAGAAAAAGATACCCGAGTAGCACCTGCACCTCAAAATCAGCTGAGCGTCAGCTATGTTTCATGATTTTGACCACAAATCACCTCTCCCAGACCCTCACTTGTCTCAATCTGTCTTTCCTTTTGTTTTGTTTAATTTTTAAAAATATTTTTACCATGGGGCTGGGAAGGTGGCTCTGTGGTAGAGTGCTTGCCTCACATGCATGAGACCCTGGTTCGATTCCTCAGCACCACATAAACAGAAAAAGCCAAAGTGGCGCTGTGGCTCAAGTAGTAGAGCACTAGCCTTCAACTGAAGGCCAGTGCCCAGGCCCAGAGTTCAGGTTCCACAACTGACTGACTATCTATCTATCTATCTACCTATCTATCTATCTACCTATCTATCTATATATCTATATCTATTTTTTAACCAGTTGTGGGGCTTGAATTCAGGGCCTGGGTAAGACATGCCAATCCCTACGTCAGGCCTAGTATTAGATCTTTGTACTATTCTGAGGTTTTTTGTTTTTTTTTTTGGTCGGACATGGGGCTTGAACTCTGGGCCTGGGTGCTGTCCCTCAGCTCTTCAGCTCAAGGCTAGTGCTCTACTACTTGAGCCACAGCGCCACTTCCTGCTTTTTCTGTGTATGTGGTGCTGAGGAATCGAACCCAGGAGCTCATGCATGAGAGGTAAGCACGCTCCCACTGAGCCACCTTCCCAGCCCAATCTGAGGCTGTTTTGAAACAAATTCTAAAAAGACCAACCGTGCTAGGAATTAAAAAACACAGGCAGCCTGACACCACAGTTTACCTAAGCCACACGGTTGGTCTGTTGGTCCTGTCTGACTGCTTTGTCCAGACACTGTCCTGCTGGAGGGCTATAAGGTAGGATGTTTCCAGTCCCTTATCCTTCTACTCACAGTCTAGGAGTCAGGGCCTGGCCTTTCTTTGGGAAGCTCTAGGGGGTCTGAGCACTAGTACTCTAACCCATGAATACTTCCTTTGTATTCATTTCCTGCAAGGAGTGAGGTAACACTGTATCATGTTAAAAAAAAAATCCCTGAAACAATGAACCTCATAGCATTTCTATTTACCAACAACCTAGGGCACTGGTGGCTAGCTGCTGGCAGCCGGGATGGACCATGGGGGATCTAACAGGTCCCTGCACCTGCAAGCCTCCTTCTTGGACAGCCTGCTCCCAGGCCCCTTCAGGTCTACCCTGGACTGTGATCCCCATGCTGGGTCTCCTGAGAACTGAGGGGTCCAGGCTGAAGAGTGCTAGGCCACCCATTCACCACTCACCAGCACTGGGGTCTGTGGGCGTCTCGCCCTCCTCAGAGTCCTCCTGCTCCTGCATGGCTGGCCTCTCCCCGCGCTCCATCTGTGACATGAGGTCTGGTTTGGAAATTGCATAGTCTGGGGAAAGGAAGGAAAAAACATACTATTAAAATGAGGTGCTTCTATTGTTGGTAAGCACCATCTGTGACCAGCATTGGCCGCCCTGCTGGGTGGCAATTGCCAATGTTGAAATATAAAAGGCCAAGTAGCCAGCCAGACTCCTTCCTTAGTGTCCACTGAGTGTGGGTGCGCACTACTCACAAGTGCGGATGCTGGCCTAGAGCTTTTATCTCAAAGGCACACAAAATACAGAATTTTATAAAGAATTAGTTCTGATAAAACCCCAAATTCACAAAACAAAATACTGATAGATTTCCTTACATTAAAAAAAAATAAAAAGTGGAGCTAGGCGTCAGTGGCTCATGCCTGTAATCCTAGCTACTCAGGAGGCTGAGATCTGAGGATCACGGTTCAAAGCCAACCTGGGCAGAAAAGTCCATGAGACTCTTATCTCCAGTAAACCATCAGAAAACCAGAGGTGGTACTGTGGCTCAATGGTAGAGAGCTGGCCTTGAACTGAAGAGCTGAAGGACAACACCCAGGGCCCAGAGTTCAAGCCCCATGACTGGAAAAAAAAAAAATTCTGTTGGGCACCCATAGATCACACCTGCAATCCTAGCTACTCAGGAGGCTGAGCTCTGAGGATCCTGGTTCAGAGCCAGCTTGGGCAGGCAAGGCTGTGAAGCTTATCTCCAATAAATCACCAGAAAACCAGAAGTAGTGCTGTGGCTCAAGTGGTAGAATGCTAGCCTTGAGCTGAAGAGCTGAGGGACAGTGATTACGCCCAGAGTTCAAGCCCTATGACTGACACACAAACACAAAAAAAAGTCAGCAGGGTTGGGGGTGAAGGTCTGTGGCTCAGCATGTGGCTCAGCATGCGTGAGGTCTGCTGAGTTCAATCCCCCAAGACTCCCAACAAATTTACATTTCTTTGGGAATAAAGCTAAAAAGTAAAGAAACTTAACAAAATGTTAACATGTGGCCATATTTATCATATGTAAATGAATAATATTCATTAATATTTGTTAATATTCAGTAATAATCTATAGTTACTAATAATTAAAAAGCAAAGATATGGATAACCCATAGAAGAAATACAAATGGCCAATGAATATATACAAAAAAGTATAAGTTCACTAAGCATCAAAGAAATACTTATTGTCCTGATGCATTATGTGTGCGTGTGCGTGCGCGTGTGGGTGTGTGCGTGACTGGTACTGTGGCTTAAACTCAGGGCCTGGGTGCTGTGTCTTAGCGTTTTTTGTTTGTTTGTTTGTTTGTTTGTTTTTTTGCACAAGGCTCACATTCTACCACTTAAGTCACAGCACCACTTCCGGTTTTCTGGAAATAAGTTGCACAGACTTTACTGCTCAGACTGGCTTCAAAATGCAATCCTCAAATCTCAGCCTAAGTAGCTAGTTTTACACAAGTACCCAGCTGATCTATCGCTCTTCATCTATGGAAAAGAAAAACAGCTGGGCACTGGTGGCTTACACCTATAGCCCTAGCGACTCAGGAGGCTGAGATCTGAAGATAGCAGTTCAAAGCCATACTCTTTTTTTTTTTGTCGGTCATGGGGCTTGAACTCTGGGCCTGGGCGCTGTCCCTCAGCTCTTCAGCTCAAGGCGAGCGCTCTACCACTTGAGCTACAGAGCCACTTCCGGTTTTCTGGTAGTTTATTGGAGATAGGAGTCTCACGGTCTCTCCTGCCCGGGCCGGCTTTGAACCGTGATCCTCAGATCTCAGCCTCCTGAGTAGCTAGGATTACAGGCGTGAGCCACCAGCGCCCGCTTCAAAGCCATACTCTTATCTTCAGTTAACCACCAGAAAACTGTAAGTGGCTCTATGGATCGAAGTGGTAGAGTACTAGCCTTGAGCAAAAAAGCTCAGGAATAGCACGCGGGCCCTGAGTTTAAGGCCTATGACAGACAAAAAATATGTATGTTTATATTTAAAACAGAAAAACACCAGATAGTCAGGTATGGAGAGATGGCATTTTCATAGGCCACTGCACAGATAAATATAAACTGGCTCAGCCTTCTAAGGGTCCCTTGGCAATAGCCTTAACATTGGCAATGTGAGCTGGGAGTGGCTCACACCTATAATCCTAGCTACTCAGGAGGCTGTGACTTGAGGATCACGGTTCAAAGCTAGGCCAGGCAGGAAAGCTCCTGAGACACTTATCTCCAATTAACCACTAAAAAGCCAGAAGTGGAGCTATAGCTCAAGTAGCAGAGTAGTAGCCTTGAGCAAATAAGCTCAGGGACAGAGCCTAGGCTCTGAGTTCAAGCACCAAGACTGAGACACACACAAAAACATTACAAATGTGCAGTCTTACTACATAAGCTCCTTTTCCAAATCTCTCAAGTAATAGCACAAATACACAAGGACTGATTATCACAACACTTTGCAACAGTGAGAAAACTAGAATCAACTATTGTTTACCAACAGCAGCAAGGTGAAGAGTCAAGTCAAATACTACAGTCTAAGGAGGCCAAATGTGATGGGCCAGGCTGTGTGCAGCCTGCCATTAGGTGGATTAAGTGGGTGGTATTAACCTTCCCTACTCCCAGAGTGCACCCAAAAGGTTCATGGTGGTATTCTCTCATGAGTGGGAGGGTGGGAGTCTAAACTGCTGAATTTTCACAATTATGCAAGTATTTAAAAAAGAAATAAAGTTATCTCATAGAAAGATATGTGCAAATAAATTAGCAATTCTAACGTGAACCCAAATTTCTACCCATGTTTATTTAATGTTTAAACAAACTGAGGCTGAGCAGGATACATTGTTATACATGTGTGGAGATGTCACAATGAAACTTCTCTTGTATAACTAATATATGCTAATTATTATGTGTATAGATGGTAAAAGAGCTGGGGGCTGGTGGCTCATGCCTATAATCCTAGCTACTCAGGAGGCTGAGATCTGAGGATCAAGGTTCAAAGCCAGCCCAGGCAGGAAAGGCCATGAGACTTTTATCTCCAATAAACCACTCAGAAAACCAGAAGTGGTGTTGTGGCTCAAGTGATAGAGCAAGCTGAAAAGCTCAGGGACAGTGCTTAGGCCCAGAGTTCAAGCCCCACAACGGAGCAAAAAGAAAAAGGTAAAAGAGTTCTCTGTATGAGAGAAAAGGATACATAGAGAATTGCATTTTCCAGAGTCTTGTCCCTAAATATTCTCAATGAAAATCATAAGAATCTTCAGGCTTTGGGGTAGGACAGACCTGTATGCTAAGATCTAGGGTAAGCCTTCATAGGCTCTGATCACAGCTTTTTCATTTGCATAGTGAGGATGTGACTTGTGAAATGTAAGGCTTGATGAATGACAGTGTTTAGTCACCAGGGTCCTTCACAGCAGAGCTGTGAGAACTGACTGGTCAGAGTCTTAGAAAACACCTTATACACCATGAATACTTGCTATATCTGTTCCCTTCCATTCTCTTTCCTTCTTAAGTAATGACTGGCTGAACAAATGTTTTTTTTTTTGGTTGGTTGTGGGGCCTGACCTCTGGGCCTGGGCGCTGTGCCTCAGCTCTTCAGCTCAAGGCTAGCGCTCTACCACTTGAGCCACAGCGCCACTTCTGACTTTTTCTGCTTATATGGTGCTGAGGAATCCAATCCAGGACCTGATGAATGCAAGGCAAGCCCTCTACCATTGAGCCACCTTCCCAGCCCCGAACAAATGCATTTTTTTTTTTGGATCCAGTCATGGGGCCTGAACTCTGGGCCTGGGCGCTGTCCTTCAGCTCTGCAGCTGAAGGCTAGCGCTCTACCACTTGAGCCACAACAAATGCATTTTTAAAAAAGGGGTCCATGAGTAAAATACTGTGGTGATGACAGTTCTCTGATGACAAGGTCTATATTCTCCACTGCTCCAGGGGCTTCTCCATAGAGCCAGGTCTGTGCATACAAGGTGCTCTGACCTGTCCCTTAATGATATAAATGGGTAAACCAAGGCATTTGTTTTCATTTGTATGCTCTATCTAAAATTCCAGAGTTGCAATCTGACTGGAAACTTTGGTCCCAAACTGTTTTGTCTTCCTCTGTTGGCCCTCCTGGGGTTCAGCTTCCCTAACTGTATGAGTGGCTTCTTTCCAGTGTCAGGCAGCCCTCCTCCTTACCCATGGAAACCAGAGACTCATAGTTGCCCCGCATCACGTTCTTGTAGAGCTCCTTCTGCCACTCAGACAGGTTTCCCCATTCCTGCTCAGAGAAATGGACGGCGACGTCATCAAACGTGACCGGGACCTGAAAGCACACAAAAGAAATCAACTTGGACCAACAGGATGGCAGTCACAGGCTGTCAAGTCCCAAGACTTGTGGGATTTGACACCCTAGCTCTGGCCTAACACCTCTTCCTCAGGACTGGAGATGGCTTCACCAGGATCCTTCTAGAAATCAGGCCACTATCCTGGCTAGAATAGGAAACCCAGTCCCTCTGCATTCACAGGACAAGCCTTGCTGCACTAAATCATGATCTGTGGATCAGCAGCAACACCAACATCAGGAACTTGCTGGCAATGCAGACTTTCAGGCCCCGCTCTGGACCTACAACTCAGCCTGCCCAGTGAGGTCCCCAAGGGCTTCATGTACAATAATAATGTTCACGAAGTGCTAGCCCAGGAGACGGTCCCTTTACTCCCTAGTGTTAGGCTGTGAAATAGGGCAGCAGTGGAGAGGAATAGGAAGAAAACTGGTCTACACACACTCCTTCAGAATCTTCTGGAAAGTAAGATTAAGAACTGCTGTCTAGCTTTTTGTGTGTATATGATAGTATTGAGAATTAAAACTCAGCGCTCTCCAGGTAAGCCAAGGGCAAGAGACAAATGGTACATGGTCTCCCTGATAAGTGGATGTTAAATCCAAAATGTTAGGTGATACGACAAAATTAACAGGACTTAAGAAACAAAGAACTTCCACTCATATGGTCAAACCATATCCCCATGCTGCTGATCACATGTATGGTGTATATGTGTACACCGTTATATGTTACAGACCATGATAGACAATTTGCTCCAGGAAAGTTAGAATGAACTTGTGACTTTAAATGAGCATCATTATTCCACAATACTGTGAAATTTGGGAAATTATGTAATCACTTAATCACAATTAAAAATGAACCTCGGGGAAGGTAGGGAGGGAAGGGATAGTAGGGGGAAAACAATGGAGGGGATAACAATGCTCAATAGGAAGTGTACTCATTACCTTACTCATGTAACTGTAACCCTCTGTATAGTATCTTTACAATAAAAATTTTTTAAAAAAACCCAAAAAACAGCGCTCTCACTTGGCTCTTTTACTCAAGATGATGCTCTACCACTTGAGCCACACTTCCACTTCCACCTTTGCTGGTTAACTGGAGTAAGAGTCCCGTAGACTTTTTTGTCCAGGACATATCTGAATGCTGATTCTCAGATCTCAGCCTCCTAAGTAGCTACGATTTATAGGCGTGACCCCTGAGTTCCTGGGTTTTTAAGGACACCTCTTAAGAATGTCTGCACACACTCCCATAACACTTTAAATCATCTCTAGATGACTTACAATATCGAACTCAATGCAAATGAAATATAAGTAGTTGCTACACTGTATGGTTTAGAGAATAATGACAAGAAAAAAGTCTGTACATGTTTAGTGCAGATGCAATTTCCTTTTCTCAAATATTCTTGATTCACAGCTGCTAGAATCAAGGATGCAGGCCCTGAGGATATGGGGGCTGACCGTAAAGGCTCTGCACAGTGCTCTGATTGGCCTTCACTGGCCTCCATCCTCAGACACAGTGAAACTGTGTACTGACCCCTCTTCTAACGTGGACAACCTGATCCCTGGGCCATTTCTGTACCAGCCTGTGCTTTTATCAACAGGAGAAACAATTTGCTTTGGGTCTAGCCTGTGGTTGGTGAAACAATGATGGCAGCCAGGGATCCTGACATTTTTCTCTTTCTCAACCATCACTTTCCCTCTCTTCCAATTTAGTTCAATTCCTAAACCATGTTCTGATTCTGACCATTTCCTTGGTGGGGCGGAGGGAAGGGGGCCCTAGCTGGGATAAGTGTACCTTGGGGACTTCTCCATTGCTGCCAGGGGGCAGACGCAGAATCCAGAAATTTCGGTTTTTCAGCAGGTTCTCCATGTTCTCCAGGCGCCGCTGCAGCAGCCCATACTCCTGCAGTAGGGTGCCCAGCACGACCCACTTGCTCTCCAGATGGTTTGCAAACTCCACGGCGGTCTTCTCGCAGTCAGCTATCTTTTTTTCATTAGTCCCTGTCCTGCCTTCCAGGGTCAGTAGCCTCATGGCCTGGGCCTCCAGTTTCCTTTCCACTGCTTGGACAGCAGCCCACACAGCCAAGCGAGTGATCTCTGCAGTGGGCAGTGGCTGTTCTTTTTGGGCTGCAGGAGAGGACTGGAAGGGAGTGTCCTTTTGGGAGACGGGACTTTGGAGTAGTGGGTCCATGTCGGCCTCAGGAGCTGTGGGGGAAAGTGTCAGGGGGTCTTTCTCAGGAACTTCAGGGGAGTGAAGCAGGGCTTCCTGATGGTGGGTGGAGTGAGTCAGAAGGGGGAGTTCCTGTTCAGCCACTGAGGGAAGATACTGGGTGTCTTCCTGAGAAGCCAGGGGACCCTGGTGGCGCGTGTCTTGCTCAGAGGCGGCAGGATACAGGAGTGAAGGTCCCTTCTGGAGGGTATGCGGGATCTGGCCAGAAGCCTCTTGTTTGGGAGCACTGGAAGTCTGGAGCAGGGAGCCTTTCCGGGGTGCGGTGGGAGCCAAAGAAGGAATTTCTTTAGGGGGAAGAATTCGGGATGGGAACAGAGTTTCCCGGGGGAGTCCAGCAGAGGCCTGACACAGGGCTGCTTCTTGTGGAACTGTGGAGAATGACAGAGGTGATGAGCGCTGGTCCTCCATGTCCAGTTGCTGGACCTGTGTTCAAAGAAAGACAGGAAAAGACAGGATTGAGGGTCATGGTCTCCAGCTGGTGAATAAATCCCAATGGTAAGCACTCAGGTTAAAAACTTTTCCAGCGCCAGTGGCTCACACTTATACTCCTAGCTACTCAGGAGGCTGAGATCTGAGGACTGCAGTTCAAAGACAGTCTGGGCAGGAAAGTCTGTGAGACTCTTATCTCCAATTAACCACCAGAAAACCAGAAGTGGTGCTGTGGCTCAAGTGGTAGAAGTGCTAGCCTTGAGTTCAAGAGCTGAGGGACAGTGCCCAGGCTGAGTTCAAGCCCCACGACCAACAAGGACAAAAACAAAAAACCCTCCAGTTTTTACAGCAATAAGATAGGATACATGAACGTGAATCTCTTCCTAAGAGCATAGCACTGATTCAGATGATCATTATTATGAACAAATGAAAACATAGCGATGCCACCTTCTATTTTCCATATAGCATCCTGTTTGTCACAGCTATCATCTTATGAGTGGTGGTTGGGGAAGGGCACTGGATGTGGATTCGATCACTTGGCTGTCAGCTACCTTGACACTATGGCTGACAGTGTTGACCTGGTCTGACTGACTTTGTTTTGAGGGTCCTCATCCATAAACACCTGTAGAGGCTTCTGGGCATATGGGCTTCAG
This sequence comes from Dipodomys ordii, assembly GCF_000151885.1. NCBI lineage: Eukaryota > Metazoa > Chordata > Mammalia > Rodentia > Heteromyidae > Dipodomys > Dipodomys ordii. Next base: position 437,514 of record NW_012267498.1, on the reverse strand, counting down.
CTCAAGTAAAGACAGATAACAGAGACAGTGAAGCAGGCGGTTTCAGCCTTTAACAGGAGCCTCAGCTTCAGAGCAGATGGTCCACTGTGATGGGGGTACTCTGCCTTGTTGGTTTTCTCCCTGTGCTTCCTGATGTGGGGAATGAGGAAGAAGCAAAGCCTAGAAGGATGGGAAGCAGCACAAAAGACATCCAGTTTGGAGACCTGGGCCAAGAAGTGGTAGAGACAAGAGCAAGAATAAAGATCAGAATAAAGATACTTTCTTAGCCAGATGACGGTGACTCACGCCTATAACCCTACCTACTCAGGAGGCTGAGATGTGAGAATTGCAGTTTGAAGCCAACCTGAGCATGAGAGTCCATGAGACTCTTATCTCCAGTTAACCACCAGAAAACTAAAAGTAGAGCTGTGGCTCAAAGTAGTAGAGTACTAGCCTTGAATGAAAGAGCTTAGGGACAGATCTCAGGCCCTGAGTTCAAACCCCATGACCGACCAAAAAAAAAAAAAAAGTTTTCTTTGGGGACTCCTTACTCTCCATTTCCTCACTCTGCCACATCCAAATGGAGAAACCTCTGGAAATATCAGGAAGATGAAGCAGCACCTTCTGTGAGTGACCAGTTGTCTGAATCCAGCCAGCCAATTAATATCTTTATCAGAACTGAAAGGAATTCACCTACCACAACTTCTGTCCCTCTCTTCACATTCTTCCCTCAATGAATCTGCTTTACTCTGCTTGGCATACCAGTGATCTTTAAAATGGTCTTCACTTGAAAGCATATCCCTAATGTCCAATCTACCATCTAATATGTGTACAGTGAATCTGAGGAAAGACTCCACACTGAATTGATGAGTTACAAACAAAAACTGAGTTAGGTACTAAAGTTCCTTTAGTCACCTACCAAAGACGTATCTAAATCCACTCCATATCCTCTATGTTTCTTTCATTTGCTCATTTATTCATGTATAAGTGGCTTATCTGACAGCATCATACTTGTAATTCAAGGGTGAATATTCAAGACCTTGTTTAGCCAAAGAACTCTGAAAAAGTATGACCTAATAGCTCCATGATAAGAGAGCTAATTACTCAGGAATTGTTAACAATTATTCAGGACTTATTATGTGCCATGAACATAATTTTAAATGATAGCACTTAAAATGATCTCATTTAAACCCTATGAAATAGGTACTACTAGAATTGCAACCTATACTTAGCTCATGAAGTCACTGAGAACAGGAAAGGCTAGATAACATGTGTAGGTCACACAGCAGCCTGGTCTGGCTCTAGAACCTATATGTTGCCTCTGTTTCTAACTGTCCAGAGAGGCAGCTAGTAGATCTGTGCTCAGAATTAGAGGTTTGAAAGTTAAATAGACCCGTGGGAGGTTTCCTCTGGGTGGTCAAGATGTTGGAAAGGCCCTGCTTCTACACCTGTTAGCATCGGACCCCTTAGAAAAGCATTCTGGGCAATTCTGTAAAAACAAAAGCCAAAAAAAATAAATAAATAAAGCAGTGTCTCACACCTATAATCCTACCTACCTTGGGGGCTGAGATCTGAGATCTTAAACCTGAGGCTGAGATCTGCTGTTCAAAGCTAGCCTGGGCCAAACAAGTCTGTGACTCTTATTTCCAATTAACCAGCACAAAAACTGGAAATGGAGCTCTGGATCAAGTGGTAGAGCCCCAGCCTTGAGCAAAAAAGTTCAGGGATAGGGCTCAGGCCCTGAGTTAAAAGCACAAGGAGCAGGATACTAACACATACAAGAAAACCCCTTAAAGGCATATATGCTAAATTCTACAAACGGATGAAGGGCTTCAAAGACCTCTTGAACAGGAAGGCTCAACAACAGCTATCTTTCCACTTTCACTGCTCCCACGGAAGGCAGGAGTAGACAGTGCCCTTAGGTAGAGGAAGCAGCATAACCAGAGGGATTAGGATTTCTGCCTACAACTAGTGAGGAAAGGAAAAAAAAATCCCTGAAGGCCAAGTTAGCCTCCCAGAGTAATACTGGGGTTTAACTGAAACAATGGAGAAGGCTCCAGTGCGATAAATAAATCCAGCAGGCAAGACAGCTTCAATCCAAAGGAAAGTACTATGTCTTTGCTCTCTATTACAAGACGGTTACTCTCCATTGAGGGCTTTGGAGGACTGGAAAGGGAGGTAGAGGCACGAGAGCAGGTCCCCCCCCCCCGTTATCATTTCATCAATCCCAGTAAACCTCAACCTGCTAGGCCCGGCAGCGGGCTGGAATTCTTGGGAACCACATATCCTAGGGTTGAACTTTCCCTCCCCCATGTACCCTGAGTGGATGCGGGTCTCCAAGATTCATGTCCTATTCGTGACAACATGCGTAACCGCGCATATCCGACTTCTCACAAAGCGGGACCATTTTCCTGCACACCCCGGGATGGGTCACCCAGAATTCTGCACATTAAAAGGCTCCATTGATAGCTATGGAACAATCTTCATTTTACTTCCTAAGAGCTTTATTATGGCTATTATTTTAAGAACTGGAGGCTTTCAGAAAGCCTTCCGTCCTCTTTCTGAACGAAAGAGGAAACTGAGGCTCCCGGGGCAGTGAACCTCACCAGCACAGCCAGAGCACTTCAAAAGAGCAGATTTGGGGGGTGGGGGTGGGGGCAAGGGCGCTCCAAGGCTCCAGGGGGAGTCAGCCCCGGTCCTCTCGGGGGCTCGCTCCCCACACACCAGCCCTCCCAACGCCCCAAGTTTGGCTCCTGGCCCTACAGATACAGAAGCTGGCGGCCTGCCGCCCAGACCGGGTCCCAGCTCCCCACCACGGCCCGGGGAACGCTCGGCGGGCGCTGCCTGACTTCTCCCCTCCTCCCCCGACGGGGCCGCGGCGGCGCCAGC
>NW_012267498.1:427097-433051 GCF_000151885.1 Dipodomys ordii | reverse complement strand
AATGCCTTCGGTGTGGTTCCCGATCCGAAAGGGACCGGATTGCTAGCGTCGCCGAGCGCCGGGGCCAGGAGAGGCCAGACGGGTCCTTTCAGAAGGACCCCGAGGCCCGCTGGGGGAATGACTTGTTTATGCTAAGTTGCAGGTTCGAGGCCACCCCCGCCCCCGAGCCATCCGCGCTGCCCCAGAGGGAAGGGGCGACCCCCTGTCCTGGACAGGCTCGCTTAGACACCTGTTTACGGACTGCGAAGAAGGTGGCAGGGGCGGAGGATGAAATGATGAGCAATTAAAATTAAACAATACAAAAGGAAGAAAAGAAAGAACGAACAAGGAAAGCCTGCGCAGGCATCGCAGGCATCCTGGTTCCTGGGGCCCTCAGGGAGGGATCCCCGGGATCGACAGCCCGTAGGCTTCCTCCTCCTGTCCTCCCCCCTTTCCACCTCTCTATGCATTTCTCACCACGTCCGCAAACAACGCATACCAATGATGTTTCAAGACTTGCCTGTGAATGACCTTATTGGGCCCACATCCTGTTGCAACATACTGTTTGTCGTGGATCCCAGTATTTTTGAGATGGAGACCAGAGTATCTGGTACATTCCTTGTTAACTGCTATGTAGTATTTCATCGAACACCATGTCCTACAGGACGCTTTCCATTTTCGGAGGGGGATGAACACACATGTGCTGCCAGCGACGTGTGCACTCGTGGTTCACTGTGCAGCTGGAGGTCTCCAGGAGAACACCAGACAGGGTATTTGGGGTGACAAGGGCAGCACCCTCCACTTTCCCAGGCTTTCTGCTTTAGAAATGGTGCCCACTCACTCTCCCCCCAACAATGCACAACTTCCGGTTTTCAAGTCTTCACCAACACTGAGAAGAGACCAGAACATTTGCCATCCAGATGAGTGGGAATAGTAACTGATTATTCACATTTATATTGGTGTTTCTGTGATTAGGGAACTGAAGCATCTTTTCATATTTACAGAACGTTAGATTTCTTCCCTTGTGAATTTCCTCTTTGCCAGTGTTTTTGTTGTAGAGTCTTTTTCTTATTATCATATATATAATATTATTACATATGTGTATATATTATTCTCAGAGAGGAGCCAGATAGCTCAGGCCTATAATCTCAGCTAAATGGAAAGCATAGTAAAAGGATTGGGACGAGAATGCCTGTCCCAGGCAAAAACTATTGACTCTAACAGACAAAGCAAAGGGGTGGGATGTGGCTCACCTGGTAGATCTACTGCCTACTAAGCATGAGGCCCTGAGTTCAATGACCAGGACTTTAAAAATGTCTCTATCTAGATATATATGCACTCACATATATTCTACATATTAGCCCTGTCACCAAAATTTTGATGTAATTACCAATATGATCGCATTTATTTATAAGTATAGCTTTTAATTGCATATTCGCATTAGTTGTATATTCTTTTTTTGTTTGTTTTTTTATTGTGAGAATACCGTATAGAGGAGTTACAATTCCATGGGCAAGATAATGAGTACATTTCTTATCAAGCATTGTTGCTTCTTCTTTGTTCCCCCTTCCCATCCCTTCCCATACTCCCCCCTCCCAGTTGTATATTCTTATGGGGGTACAGTGTAGTACTTCAACATTTAATCACATGCATGCAGTATATAATGATTCAGTCATGGCCACTGGCATGCCAGTTACCTGAGACCTAAGAAGCTCTCTTTGGGGATATTCAGAATCCTTCTAGCATACTTTTATTATTATTTTAAAAAGAACTGGTGATTGAATGCAGGGCCACAGCCACAGCAGGTGCTCTACCAATTGCCATCCTCACCCCTATTCCGAAATATTCAGTTAACTGTTGTCCACCATAGTTACCTCACTATGCTATTGAATATTACAAGTTATTCTTCCTAACATGTTTTGAACTTAAACCTGCTACCTCATTGGTTATTTTCTGTATGTTCTAGTGTTCAGTGATATTTAGAATATTCCCTTTATTTTTGCCAGTTTTATGGGCTGAATTTTTTTTTTTTTTTTTGTCCATCATGGGGCTTGAACTCTGGGCCTGAGTGTTGTCCCTCAGCTCTTCAGCTCAAGGCGAGCGCTCTACCATTTGGAACTACAGCGCCACTTCCAGTTTTCTAGTGGTTTATTGGAGATAAGGGTTTCACAGACTTTCCTGCCCAGGCTGGCTTTGAACTGCGATCCTCAGATCTCAGTCTCCTGAGTAGCTAGGATTACAGGTATGAGCCACTGGCTGGGCTGAATTTTTTTTTTTTGGTGGGGGAGGTCCGGTAGAGGGCCTGAACTCTGGGCCTGGGTGCTGTCCTTCAGCTCTTCAGCTCAAGGCTAGCACTCTACCACTTGAGCCACAGCGGCACTTCTGGCTTTTTCTGCTTATGTGGTGCTGAGGAATCGAACCCAGGGCCTCATGCATGCAAGGCAAGCACTCTACCACTGAGCCACCTTCCCAGCCCTGAATTTTTTTTTAAGTAATTCTTCTTTTATATTAATATTCTACCGTATGTGTGTGTGTGTGTGTGTGTGCGCGCGCGCGCGTGCGCCAGTCCTAGGGCTTAAACTCAGGGCCTGGGCACTGTTCCTTAGGTTTTCTGGTCAAGGCTAGTAGTCTACTTGAGCCACAGCTCCACTTATGGCTTGTTTTTGGTGGTTAGTTGAAGATACAAGTCTCAAGGACTTTCTGCCCTGGCTGGCTCTGAACCATGATGCTCAGATCTCAGTTTCCTGAGTAGTTAGGATTATAGGAATGAGCCACCAGCATCCAGCAGTATTCTTCTTTTTAAGGTACTTGTTTTTTCTCCATTCACTCATTAGTTATACTTCATTTTATATAGTTGCCACAGGTTTCATAATATATATCTTTATTTTTTCTTGAGACAGCATCCCACTGTGTAGCCCAGGTTGGCCTCAAACTCTGGATCCTTCCTGCCTCCCAAGTGCTGGGATTACAGGTGTGTGACACTATACCTAGTTATATCTTTAATTTTTAACAGGCCACTTCACATCAACTATACCAATTCATGTCTGGTGCAATAGACTCAATAGGTTATTTTAACATCTTATTGTTACAATATATTTATGGTTATACATTAGTCTCTTAGTATCCATAGGAAATTGATTCCAGGACTATTGAGGGATACTCAAGATTCTCTGTCTTAGCCTGATGTGGTGGCTCACACTTGTCATCGTAGCTACTCTGGAGGCTGAGATCTGAGGATTGTGGTTTAAAGCCAGCCTGGGCAGGAAAGTCCGTGAAAACTCTTATCTCCAGTAAACCACCAGAAAACTGGAAGTGGCACTGTGGCTCAAGTGGTAGAATGCTACCCTTGTGCTGAAGAGCTGAGGGCAGTGCCCAGGCCCAGAGTTCAAGCTCTCCGACTAACACACACAGACATAGACACAGACACATACAGACACAGACACACACACAAAGATTCTCTGTCTCTCTGTCTCTCATGTGCCCGTACTGGAGCTTGACCTCAGGCCTAGGAGATATCCCTTAGCTTTTCACTCAAGGCTGGCACTCTGTCACTTGAGCCACAGTTTCACTCCCAGCTTTTTGATGGCTAGTTGGTGATAGGGTCTTATGGACTTTCCTTCCATGGCTGGCTTTGAAGCATGATCCTCAGATTTCAGCCTCCTGAGTAGCTAGGATTATAGACATGAGCCACTGGTGCCCAGCCAAATCTCTTCTGTAAAATAGCATTTTGAATATAAAAGCATTTGAATATAATCTCTTCCCATAGATTTTATAATCCCTCCATATATTTTAAATCATTAATTACTTATAATTCCTAAAGCTGTGTATATTATGTAAGTACTATATGGTTTGGTGTAAGAATAATGAAGAATAAAGTGTCTATAAGTTCAATGTATTCATAGTCATTTCCCCATATATTCAATCTGAGGTTGGTAGAATGTGCACCTGCAGAATTCTAGGAGATAGAGGCCAACTTTTGTTCCCTCCTTATTCCTGGCTTCAGTTATCCATGGTGAACTGTGAACCAAAAATAGTAAATGGAAAACTTCTGAAGTGAACAATTCACAAGTTAAATTTTGTACCTGAGTAGGAGATATTTCACTGTGTCTTAGTTGGGTCATGAAGCATCTTCTTGTCCTATGTATCCATGTCATATATGTTACCTGCCCATTAGTAATCATTAATAATTAACAATAATTATTAACTAATTATCACTGACTGAGGTTTTCTTTGGGTGGGGGTTAGTCATGGGACTTGAACTCAGGCCTGGGCACTGTCCCTGAGCTTTTTCGTCTTTTTCTTTTTTTTTTTTGGGTCCGGTGGTGGGGCCTGAACTCTGGGCCTGGGCGCTGTCCCTCAGATCTTCAGCTCAAAGCTAACACTCTACCACTTGAGCCACAATGCCACTTCCAGATTTTTTTTTTCTGCTTATGTAGTGCTGAGGAATCAAACTCAGGGCCTCATGCATGCAAGGCAAGCACTCTACCACTGAGCCACCTTCCCAGCCCCTCCCTCAAGGGGCTCCCTCCCTTTCACTCAAGGCTAGCACTCTACTACTTTGAACCACAACTTCAGTTCCAGTTTTCTGGTCATTAATTAGAGATGAGTCTCATGGAGGGTTGGGAAGGTGGCTCAGTGGTAGAGTGCTATCCTTGATCAAAAGATGCTCAGGGACAGTGCCCAGGCCCTGAGTTCAAGCCCCAGGACTGGCAAAAAGCCCCAGGACTGGCAAAAAATAAAAAAATAAAAAAAGTAACATATTGTCATAATTGTTCTGTTTTGTTATCAGTCTCTTATTGAGCATAACTTACAGTTAAACTATATCATAGTTATGTATGTATAGAAAAAAACAATGTATACAGCTACCTCTGTATTCATGGTAACCCCAGACGCAACCAACTGTGGATCCAAATGATTTTTTTTTTTCTTTTGGTTGGTTGTGGTCTTGAACTCTGGGCTTGGGCGCTGTCCCTCAGCTCTTCAGCTCAAGGTGAGTATTCTAACATTTGAGCCACAGCACCAACTTCTGGTTTTCTCAGTGATTTGTTGGAGGTAAGAGTCTCACAGACTTTTCTGCCCGGGCTGGCTTTGAACCGTGATCTTCAGATCTCAGCCTCCTGAGTAGCTAGGATTACAGGCGTGAGCCACCAGCATCCGGCTCCAAATGATTTTTTTTTTTAATGTCAGTACTGGGACTTGAACTCCTGACCTAGGTGCTGCCCCTTAGCTTTTTCACTCAAGGCTAGTGCCTTACCACTGGAGCCACAGCTCTGCTTCTGTTTTTTTTTTTTTTTTTTTTTTTTGGTGGTTAATAAGAGCTTTGAGCTTAAATAGCTTCAAGTAGAGACCCTCAGCGCTCAGCTTCCTCTTAGGCTAGGATTACAGGGGGAGCCACAGATGCTTGGCTTCCATAAGACTCTTATCTTCAATTAACTGACAAAAGGCAAGAAGTTGAAGAGTAGCTCAAGTGGTAGAGCACCAGCTTTGAATGCAAAAGCCAAATGAGAGCAGGACTCCCTGAGTTCAAGCCCCAGTATGGGCACGTGTGCAAGCATGCATGGCACACACACACACACACACACACACACACACACACACACAAACACAGAGTTTGAAGAGCAAGAGTTACAGCTTAGTGGTAAAGGCCTGACCTACCTAGCATGCGTAAAGTCTGGGGTTTGATTTTTAGCCCTGTATCTGGAGGAGAGGGGTGAAGGAAAATAATCTGACTAAAATAGGTTATTTGGAATTTGGAGGGCTTTACTTTATAGCCAGTTTTTGCAAATGTTTGAAAAGAACATAAAATCTGTTTGGATAAAGCTAGTTAAATATGCCTTTCTAATTTTCTAGTTTTTGTTTATTACTGACAGAAGTGTGTGGAAATAGCCCTTTTTCCAATATTTTGCGGATAATTCTGTCAGCTTTTGCCGTGTGTGTGTGTGTGTGTGTGTGTGTGTGTGTGTGTGTGTGTGTGT
>NW_012267498.1:414282-426256 GCF_000151885.1 Dipodomys ordii | reverse complement strand
TTGTTGCAATGGGTTCTCCTGTATCCCTGTTTTTACAATTTGTTTTTCCCTTCCCCTCCACATATACCAACATCATATATAGTGAAAACAGGGGCTGTACCATGGGGGAGGGACATACAAGGCAACAACGACATCATCTTATAAATATGTTAGAAACAATCACATGAAAGATCTCTCTCTCTCTCTCTCTTTTTTTTTTCCAGTCGTGGGGCTTGAGCTCTAGACCTGGGAGCTGTCCCTGAACAATTCAGCTCAAGGCTCATGGTCTACCACTTGAGCCATCGCATCACTTCTAGTTTTCTGGTGCTTTTTTTTTTTAATTGTGATTAAGTGATTACATAATTTCCCAAATTTCACAGTATTGTGGAATAATGATGCTCATTTAAAGTCACAAGCTCATTCTAACTTTCCTGGAGCAAATTGTCTATCACGGTCTATAACATATAACGGTGTACACATATACACCATACATGTGATCAGCAGCATGGGGACTATTTGATCTTTTTTAATGCTAGTAATACCTCTCACATTAAAACACTTTCTGGTTCAGGCTGAAGGTATGGCTCAAGTGTTAGAGCATCTGTGTAGCCTAACGCTAAGGTTCTGAGTTTAAACCCAAGAACCACTAAACCTGTCCAATAGAATTAGTGTTCCAGCTTCCTTTGGGTGTTTGCCAGTGATTAACTTTGAACTATTTTGTGCCTTTAATTTTTAGTATATCTCTTGCAAACTGTGTGACAAGCTGTTATCTGGGATTCAAGACTGAGGGCAAAAGACATCAGGTACCCTACATTTTAATTTTATGTGGCAGAAGGAGACAGACACAGCAGGACACATCTCAGGACTGGCCAAGCACTGACTCTGCTTGATGACCCATGCAGTGTACACTTGGTCTCCTTTGGTGGAGCCTTGGAGTCAGAAGGAGGTCCTTTGCCTCTCTCCTACTGCAGAGGAGGTGTGTGTCTCTGAAGGGTGGAGCACAGTGGACACAGTTTGGATGTGTCTCTGAAGGCAGCAGCTCACAGTGTGTGGGGGCTTCTCTCACGGGCCTTCTGCAAAGCGGCACAGGGGGCGGGGTGGGGCCTCGGAGGATGCTGCCTGGCTGCTCATCAGTGGGCATCCCACACGCCTACCCAGCAAGTGGGGCAGAAATTCCCAGCTTCTTCTCTGGGAGTGATTCTTAGGGTAAAAGGGGGTCCAGGATGACCCCTAGAAACACTGTACAGGTACTGCTGGCTCACACCGGTAATCCTAGCTACCCAAGGAGGCTGAGAGCTGATTGTGGTTGGAAGCCAACTCAAGCAGAAAAAGCACACGAGACTCAGTTTACCAGAGAAAAGGAAGCACTAGTCCTGAAGAAACAGTTCAGGGACAGCTCTTATGCCAGCCCCACACCTAGCACAAAAACAGATAAAAACAAACGAAAATAAAAAACACTGGCCGGACGCTGGTGGCTCACGCCTGTCACCTTAGGCTTCTCAGGGAGCTGAGATCTGAGGATTGCAGTTCAAAGCCAACCTGGGAAGGAAAGGCTGTGAGACTCTTCTCTCCTGTTAACTACTCAATAAAAGCAGGACGTAGAGCTGTGGCTCAAGTGGCTCAAACTGTAGCCTTGAGAAAAAAAGCTCAGGGACTATACTTAGACTATGAGTTCAAGCTCCAGGATTGGCACACGCACGCACATGTGCACACACACACACACACACACACGCTCACAAACACTGTACAAAATAGGTATCCATAGGCATGGGTAGGAGCAAAGCTTACACCTCTACTTTCTTTGTGAGCTCTCAAAGTCTGAAAGGAGGCTTCACCAAAGCCTCAGCTAGGAACTAGCAAGGAAGGCGGGAAGAGGAAGAGGGACAGGAGGGGGCGGGAAGAACAGGCACCTGCCTGCTCCCACCCAGACATCTAAACTGAGGCGGAGCTGGAGCGGGCTCACATCGCCCAGGTTGCTTCACACTGATGTTCAAATACTGTTTGGACTGAGATGGGAATGAGACTTTGCTGATAATGAATGTAACAAAACATATTGGAATTTCAACAAGGTATCATATGGTGCCAAGTAGAAGGAAGAGATGACAGGATTGTAATAGTCCAGTCCCTGGAGAATGGATGTGCTCTAGTTTTATAATCTGAAATGTTTTTTTCAACCAGAGAGTCTGTTTGGTTTATAGTTTTAGTGATTATAGATACATTTGGGCTTTTTATCTGTAATTTTATTTTGTGGTTTCTCTGCCTTCCTTCACTCCCATTCTCTTCTAATAGGTGAAACACATTTCTTCACATTCTTTTCCTCTGCCAGGATTCTTTTATTAGTGTGAATGAACATTTTAACTATGTATGGTTGGCTAGATGCTTGTAGCTATTCAGGAGGCTGAGATCTGAGGATCACATTTTGAAGCTGGCCCAAGCAGAAAAGAAAATTCATTGAGACGCTTATCTCCAATTAACCAGCAAAAAAGCCAGAAGTGGAACTGTGGTTCAAAGTGGTAGAGTCCTAGCCTTGAGCAGAGAAGCTCAGGACAGTGCCCAGACCCTCAGTTCAAGCCACACAACCAACAAAGAAAACCAACCAACCAACCCCCAACCCTTGCAAAAAACCCCCAAACATTTATATTCCCTTATCTCCCTAATTGCTTTGTAGATGAGAACATCTGATTCAACATGCTGAAGGTAGGTTTAGTCTCTGCTGTTTTCACTCTCCACCCATCGATTTCTTTCTCTATCCCCTATTCTGGTGCTTTCTTCACCTATATTTTATTTAGCTAGTCAGCCCTCTGTATTGAACATGTACATACAGACTTTTTTGGAGTTCATTTCAATAAATGTATATATATATATATATATATATATATATATATATATATATATATATATATTTTGGGGGGTCCGGTCGTGGGGCCTGAACTCTGGGCCTGGGCTCTGTCCCTCAGCTCTTCAGCTCAAGGCTAGCGCTCTACCACTTGAGCCACAGCGCCACCTCCGGCTTTTTTCTTTTTGTTTATGTGGTGCTGAGGAATCGAACCCAGGGCCTCAGGCATGCAAGGCAAGCACTCTACCACTGAGCCATCTTCCCAGCCCCTCAATAAATATTATTTTATGTGATCAGAACAGACATTTTTATTCTTGTCACTATTCCCCAAATAATACAGTATAACAAGTCCTGTACCAGGGGTTCATGCCTGCAATCCTAGCTACTTGTGAGGATGAGATTAGGAGGACTGTGGTTTGAGGCCATCCCAGACTGAAAAGTTTATGAGTTCCCTTCACCCACTGTGATGGGCACGGTGATGTGTCTATCATCTCTGACACTGGCAGTATCAGAGTTCTAGGCCAGCTCAGGCAGAAAAGTTTGGGAGACACCCCTCTCCACAGAAGGAAGTCGTACATGTAGCCCATGCCTGTGATCTCAGGTGGATTGTACTCAGGAATGTTCGCAGGTGGGAACTGAGACCCTATCCTGAAAATAGTAAACCAACCAACAAACAGGATTGGAGGTTTGGCTCCAGAGTTAGAGCAACAGCTTTCTAAATCTGAAATCCTGAGTTCAAGTTCTAGTACCACACACATAAAAAATGCAATATAACAATTATTTACATAGTAGTTATATTTAGATATTACATGTAATCTAGAGATTTAAAGTATACAGGAAATGTGCACAGGTCATATGGAAATACTATGCCATCATCAGCCTCTAAAGATTTTGGCATTTGTTGGTGGTGCTGTGGCTCAAGTGGTAAAGTGCTAGCCTTGAGCTGAAGAGCTGATGAACAGCCCCCAGGCCCAGAGTTCAGGCCCCATGACCAGACCCCCCTCCCCCCACAAAAAAACCAAAACCAAAACCAATCTGAGCAGGAAAGTCTGTGGGACTCCATCTCTCATTCTTAGCAAGATGCTAGGCAACTGTATGTATATTTCTAGAAATTCCATTTGTTTTTCTCGAATGATACTTTCTTTTTAGATTAACTTGATTTTTCTTAAGGTTTAATGATTCCTGTTGACTAAACTTTTTCCCATTCTGATTCTTCCACTTTTTGCCCTCTTAGTTTGATACAATGAAGACATACACAGAGAATGTGAGATTCTCTGTGGGAGTATCTGTATGAGTTTGAGTTCTTGGACTCTTAATCCTGTCATTTGTGTTCTCTGTAATGGGGGGTTGTTACCTTGTGGTTTTGTGGCGTGTGATTGTGAATTGTTATTAGCAGGGCTTGCAGCCTGGATTGTGGATGGTCGCTCCTCTTTTTAAACTTGCTTCAGCCAGAAACCTCAAGTGCTATCACTGGACTTCTTTCAATTCTTAGGTCAGTTTAGCAGCCTGTTGGATAGTGTAAATTTGAACTCTGAACTTGCATGAAGTCTTAACTGTGGTTTCGGATTCTCCAGGAAGATACTTCCCTGCTCAGGGCTATCACCCAGTGCCCAGCCTGGGATACACAGCTTTTGTCATCTGGAGCAGCTATGTTTTTCTACCATTTGCTTCTCACTTCAAAAACCTGGCCTCAGTCAAAGTGCTGGTGGCTTATGCCTGTAATCCTAGCTACTCAGACCTGAGAGGATTGAAATTTAAAGCCAGACTGGAAAAAAAGGTCTGTGAGACTTATCGTCAGTTAACCAGCAAAAAGGCAAAGTGGAGCTATGGCTCAAGTGGTAGAGCACCAGCTTCAAGTGAAAAAGCTAAGGGACAGCACGTAGGCCCTGAGTTCAAACCCAGTACCAGCTCACAAAACAAAAATAACTTGTGCTGGGTGTCAGTGGCTCATACCTACAATCCTAGCTACTCAGGAGGCTGAGGTCGAAGGATCACAGTTCAAAGCCAGCCTGGGCATGAAACTCTGTGAGACTCTCAAATTAATGAGCAAAATAACTCGAAAGTAGCTCTGTGGCTCGAAGTGTCAGAGTGCTAGCCTTGAGTGATAAAAGCTCAGGAATAGCACCCAGGCCGAGTTATAGGCCATGTAGTTGTAGGACTGCAGGTCACCAGAGCTCCAGCAGTGAACACTCTTGGACACTGCTCCAGTTTGCAGTCTTGGACTGGGTAGTGGGGCACGGGGCTGCCTAACATGAGACCCTCCAGTGGGCAGTCTGCCTCAACATCTTTGTCAGGCCAACACACGGCCAGCACTGCTGTCCCTCTTTTCCAGTCTTCCTTCCTCACTTCTGCTTTCACAGGTATTGGACCTGCCTCTGGCCTTAGTAACAGCCTACGAAGTCCTGCCTTCTCTTATTTGGTCTTCTCTAGCAATTATTTCTACAACCAATTTCTTGAAGTGGTGTGTGTGTGTGTGTGTGTGTGCGCGCGCGCGTGCACGCACATGTGCACTCTTTGCACTTTTGCTTGGCTGTTGTTTTTTTGCTCATGCCTGGCACTCCACCACTTCAGCCACACTTTCAGTATGGCATTTTGCTGTTTAATTGGAAATGGTATCTAAACTTTTCTTCCTGGGTTGGCTGTAAACTGTGACCCTCCAGATCTGAGGCTCCTGAGTAGCTAGTATTGTGGGCATGAGCCTCCTGGGCCAGGCTGTTTCTTACACTTGGCTGTACTTTTATTTTGTAGATTCAGCATTTGCTTCACAGGGCACCCAACTTCCTATCACGTTCTGGTGCTGGGGTGTTTTTTTTTTTTTGGTTCCGGTTGTGGGGCCTGAACTCTGGGCCTGGGTGCTGTCCCTCAGCTCTTCAGCTCAAGGCTAGCACTCTACCATTTGAGCCACAGCACCACTTCCGGCTTTTTTCTTTTTGCTTATGTGGTGCTGAGGAATCGAACCCAGGGCCTCAGGCATGCAAGGCAAGCACTCTACCACTGAGCCACCTTCCCAGCCCTGGTGCTGGGGTGTTTGCTTCTGAACTACGCATTTGCTGACCATGCCTTCTGTAGAGCGCCAGTTTTTACATCCTAGATCCCTAGCCAGCTCCTCCTCTTATTCCATTTCAGGTACAGGCAGCAGTGACTCCTGCTTACAACTTGGGGGTGCAGTTTTGTCTTTGTTTTGGGAAGGTAGGCTTTTCCTTGTTTCTTTTTATCTGAGTTTTGAGTATAAAGGTATGTTTTTTAATCTAATCCAGAATTTCCTGATGTTTCTATCAGCAATGTGTTTGGATCATAACATTCACAACATTTGCAGTTATTACTTTTTGACTCCAAATCTTTTTTTTTTTTTTTTTTGTTGGCTGTGGGCCTGAACTCTGGGCCTGGGCGCTGTCCCTCAGCTCTTCAGCTCAAGGCGAGCACTTTACCACTTGAGCCACATTGCCCCTTCCAGCTTTCTGGTGGTTAATTGGAGATGAGTCTCACGGACTTCCCTGCATGGGCTGGCTTTGAACCGCCATTCCTCAAATCTCAAGACTCCTGTGTAGGATTACAGGTATGAGCCCGACAACCCCAAATCATTCACATGTGTATATTTATTTGCTGTTGAAAGATTTCAATAATCATGTATTAAATTATACTCTAGGTTAAAAGAAACTTGATGATACCAAAATCCAGGACTCATTTTTTTAGCTGGCTATCAAGGAATCCAGGCCTCCTCATGATATATAAACCCAGTGCCTTGCTGTTAGACAGCTTTCAGATACATGCAAAGGAAGGAAGGGTGGGCTAGGATGACAGATGGAGGTCTGAGCAGGGGTCTGTGCAGAACCAGGGAGGTGCCGCTTCTCCCTGCAGAGATAAAGGAAGGCTGGGTTGTACTTCGAGCCAACACCTGAGGGGCATGCAGAACGTGCCAGGTGTCATGGGCCTGAGGAGAGCAGACACAGCTGCAGCGGGAAAGGTATGTGTGAAGACGCGGACAGCGTGGCCCGTGGCGCTTGTTACTCTGGCCAATGAGAGGCAAGTGGGGTGCTCTCCTCCGGGGGGCGCTCTGCTCAAGTTTAGATCTTAACCAACAGAGGAGTCCTTGTATAGGTTTTTAAACAGGGAGCAACAGTGATGAGGTTTCCCAGTTAGAAAAGGAGGCAAGAAAGGCAAAGTCAGGGGAAAAAAACGTGACAAGAATAGCAGAGGTCACCCTGACCCCTTAGGAGGAAAGCTCCACCAGCAAGGAGGGCGGCCGGCGGCGGGTGGAGATGGGTGCTCCTGGAGCCCCCACCGGAAGGCACTCTCTTACACCTTGACTAGAGCTCCAGAAGACTGAACTAACTGCAGACCCTTTGCCTCAGCTTAAGTCTAAGCGTGTGATTAGTTGATGGCAGCAGCACAGGACAAGCCCAGGAAGAACAGCCATGCTTGGGCCCCAGAAGTGTGTGGGGCTGGTGGCAGCCGCTGACCTCAACCCCCAGCCTCACCCCACTTCCCCCATGTTCTGTCTCCTACTCAGTGAGGCCAGGGGTTCTGGCTGGACATTCAGATTCCGGCACACAGTGTGCGGAGGTAGTGGGGGAAGGCCACTGTGAGCCAAGTCACTGGCTTCTAAGTCTCCTATGGGGAATATGGCTAGAAGTGCAGGTGGGGTCACGTTGGCAAGAGGGATTGTGACACTGTCCTGATTCTCCGTCGTGGCCTGGTTAAGTGCTGCTGTCCATTCTTTGCACCCCACATCATTGACTTCCATAGAAAAAATGAAGGGGTGCATTTTTATTTTTAAAAAAAGCCACAAAAACTATGACCAAAACCAAGCTAAATCAAAACGCTATGACCAAGCACACTGCCAGTGCCTTACACCTGTAATCCCAGCTACTCAGGAGGCTGAGATCTGAGGGTGGTGGTTTGAAGCCAGCCTTGGCATGAAAGTCCACAAAACTCTTATTCCCAATCAACCACCAAAAAGCTGGAACTAGAAGCTTGGCTCAAGTGGTAAAGGGCCAGCTATGAGCAAAAAGCTGGGCGAAAGGAGGCCAAGCTCCAGTACAGCACTCCCTCCAAACACTCCCCCCACCCCCAAACCTACGACCTAAATGAAGTAGAACAAAAGAGATAAAATGTTGGCAGTAGTTAACTCTGTTGGGTAGGAGTGTGGGCCTGGCCTAAGCCCCCAGGACTTGAGTAAGGTAAGTAGAGGCATGGCCTCCTGCCCAGCCAAGAGATGTGGCTTGACAACCTGAAGTTTCTCAGACTTTCCTAGCTTTATACCTATCATCTCAAATTAAACTAAATTACACAAACCGTGCTTATATTTTGATGCGAAGGGATTTGATGTTTTGTCTTCCAAATGTCAATTTTCTTCCTTGGACTCATTTTCCTGGACACTTTTGCTCAAGGACAGGGTCACCTCTCTGGGACTAAGGTGACGGAGGGCAGGTGGGACTGAAGACCGACTCCCCGGGGGCCTGGGGGATGTGGTGGCAGCACCAGTGATCATGGTGCAGGTCCAAGAACACAATCCGCCAAACTGCCTTGGTGCTGGTTAGGTTTTATTTTAACAGGATGTTTTCTGCTCATTTGTTTTTGAAAATATCAGTTATATCAATATTAGAAGTGTAAACAGGTACAAAATATACAGTACATAGAAACAATTGTCTTAACTAGTCTATTCCTAACAAAAGTACGCAGGAGGAGCTGAGTGAATGGGCATCGTGGTCTTGCCCTCTGCAGGTGGACTAGTTACCCGTTTGGGCAAGAGGACCAGTGCCTGCTCCAACAAATGGGAATGGATGTGTGTGTGGCGGGGCGGGGACGGGACGGGACCTGAAACCTGGGCTGATGGTAATTCCACCTTGGAGGTACTGGGGGTGGCTGTGAACCAGCCTCCTAGACTGCCTTCTGAGTGCCCCGAGGGCAGGGCAGTACATGCCCCTAAACACTTACAACCAGGAGGACTCAAGTGGGCACCCAGGGAGCTGCTGAGCCACGAGTCCATGAGGCCTGAGGATCTGACTTGCCAGTGTGGGGCACACTGGTAACAGGACAAAGCCTGAAGTCGTCTCTTACCTAACAGATTCCAAGGAGCACAGCTCGCTCCAGCCGCTGGCACACGCCGTGAAGCCAAGCGGGGCTCTGAGCCCTTTATTTCCTCATCTCCAAAAAAGAAATACCCGTCTTGCTGCTCTTCTGAAAGCCACGGGAATGCTCAAATGAGATGTGGCATGGAAGCATTGTGAAAATGAAAACACCACATAAAGGTCAGCAAACGGAAGCACTGGGGGGTACAGGAAGCGGCCTGAGGAGGATGACTGCTGCCTCATCTCTGGCTCTGGGGGACCAGATGGACAGGGGTTCAACACCCAGCCTTGAATTCCTCACCCTTCAGACCTAGCGCCGCAGCTCCACCTGACTCTCCTTGGCTGAGCCCAGGAGCCACACAATGGAGAATGGCTGTGTTGCCCTGGACAGATACCACAGATGGCCTGCACTAGGGAAAGTCAGGCCAGTATTTTGGGGGGACTTTCCAGAAGTTAGGCTGGAAGATGCACTGGCTGCCCCTAGGGGTCATTCCTGCTGAGTGGAGCCTGGGCTTCTCATCCGGCCCCCTTACTGTCCAAAGCCCCAGCCCCATACTGGTGGCCTGAGCAGAGCTGGATGGCCTGGTCCAAGGACCCGGGGGCTGGGGGTCAGTGGGGGTATCCAGAGCCCTCGCCCTGTCCCCACTGACCAAGCTTCCAGTGCTCGGGGCACAGAGGACACACACTTCTGAAAACCAAAAGTACACTACGAAATTCCAAAAGGCCTGCTACCGGGTTCCAGCTTTTTCTTCAAGAATTAAAAAGAAAAGAACAAAAACCAGTTTGCAATTAGGTTGCTTCAAATGCTACTAAGGTGTTCAGTTCCCCAACCAGTTTCCTACGGTGTTCAGAGGTGGGAGCTCCCTTGTCGGGCAGTTTCTCGTTTCCAGTGATCAGTTCAGCATCATGGAAATTTGGTTCTCTGCGAGTTCCCCATTGAGCTCTCTGCATTGGCGCTGTCCTGATTTCTGCAAACGGGGCTTTGTACATCTGCAGCCCGCGGGGGCCCTGGGTGGGCCGGGGCGTCTCACAGGTCCCCAGCGTCGGCGGGCCCCAGGACACCCAGGCCGCAAGTCCAGTCGGCCACTAGGTCCGTGGAGGCCAGGGGTCCTTTGGCGGCGGGGCTCTTGAAGGGGTCGGGTGGGGCCGCGGGCAGCGGGGGCAGCGGCGGGAGCGGCTGGCCGTGGGCTGGCGCCTTGGCGATGGCCGGGTGGTTGCGCTGGTGCTTGCGGAGGTGGTCCTTGCGGATGAAGCTCTTGCCACACACGGTGCAGGTGAAGGGTCGCACACCCGTGTGCGTCCGGTAGTGGTCGATGAGCTTGGAGCGCTCGGTGAAGCGCTTCTCGCACTCGGTGCAGGGGAAGGGCCGCTCACCCGTGTGCAGCATGCGGTGGCGGATGAGGTGCGCAGGGCGCGTGAAGCAGCGGCCACACTCCCCGCACCGCAGGGCGTTGCTGTCCCGCCCGCCACTGCCCGTGGTGCTGGAGGCCGTGCCCGCCCCATCGGGCAGTCCGCAGCTGCGCTGGTGCGCGCTCAGGCTCACCTGCAGCTGGAAGCTCTTCCCGCAGGTGGCACAGGTGAAGGGCCGGCCCCCCGGGGGGGCGGGCGGGTGCTTCTTCTGCCCTGGCTTGTGGCCAAAGCCTTTTGTCCGGCCTGGGTATTTACAGGGCTCGTTGAAGGGTCTTGGAATCTGGCTGGGGTCCAAGATGACCTCTCCGTTGTCGGAGGAGAAAGGGAGTCCCTCAGGCCCAGTCCTGGGGTTCAGGCCCACTGGAGGCTTACACCGGAAATTCCAGCCCCACCGGACTCCCCCGAAGAGCCAGTCCCCGGCGGGCGCCTCCTCCTGGGCCACCGCAGGGCTGAGCTCACCCATGTCCCTCTCGGGCCGGGAAGGCTCCCGCAGCCCCAGCACAGGGTCCTGGCCAGGGAAAGCGCTGCCCTGGCTCTCCCAGGCTCCTTCCTGGATGGGACTAGGGAAAAACCTTGCAGCTTGGCCTGGTGCAAACAGAGCTCCGTGAGCCTCCAGGTCTGTGGGGTGTACCGGGGTGGCTATCACCTCCTCCTCCTGCACTTCCGTTTTGATCACAATTTTTACATCTGCTGAGAAAGACAGAAGGACAGATTATTCTAGCAGTCATGTCTGGAGTGAAGGACCTGGTGCCTTCATGCGGACACACAGCAGCTCTCGGCCAGGGACCACCACCTGGGTCACAGCCAGTCTCAGCAGGGCAGCCCTCACAGCAGAGAGGCTGCCTGAAGCCTGGAGCAAGCTGGCTTCCTGGAGCCTTTACCAGGAGCAAAGCAACCCCAGACCTGACTCTTGAGTTCTGTTAAAGGTAATCTTGAAGGAAGGCTGACCATGGAGGCCAGGGCCAAAGCACAGGCATGGATGCAGACGGATCTGGACCTGAGCCACAGCTCTGCTGTGCAACCAGCTGTGGCCATCAGGCCCCGGTCCCCTGGGACCGCCCTGCACCACGGCTGCGTGGGGATGAACTGGGTAACACACTGGGCAGCACTTCAACACCTCATGCGGCCTACGTGGGCCAGCAATCAATACATGTAGCCACCTACCTCGCGAGGAAAGAACCCGTGAATGAGCAGACATTTGTGGTTTTATATAACCCAAACTGATTTTGGTCTAAATATACTTTTATTTCATACCCTAAAGTTTTAGGTCAGGGATCATGATTTTTAACACATTTAGGGAGGAGAGTGCTAACATATGACAGAAATTACGATTTAAGATATCAAGTAACTGGCTTTCCGTACAAGAGGAAATGAATACATAAATTTGGGAGCTGTCCTTCAGACACCTGTCTTTGGTAGTGCTAATACCTAAGAAGTAGTTTCAGTTTGGATTTTTTTTTTTCTTTTTTGGTCTAGTCGTGGGGCCTGAACTCTGGGCCTGGGCGTTGTCCCTCAGCTCTTCAGCTCAAGGCTAGTGCTCTACCACTTGAGCCACAGCACCACTTCCGGCTTTTTCCTTTTTGCTTCTGTGGTGCTGAGGAATAGAACCCAGGGCCTCAGGCATGCAAGGCAAGCGATCTACCACTGAGCCACCTTCCCAGCCCTTGTTATTGTTTTT
>NW_012267498.1:410835-414232 GCF_000151885.1 Dipodomys ordii | reverse complement strand
ACCTTCCCAGCCCTGGATTTTTTTTTCAAACACGCCAGAGGAGCTTTGGGGGTGCCCATGTCAGGGGAGGAGGTCCATCTGTCCTTTAAGGAATCAGCTCATCACAATCTACTGGCTAAACCATGTGAAAAGGGAGGGTCTGAAAGTAACTGGGTCTCTTTCGAATGACTTGAAAACCAGACTCTGAAGCTATCTTGATCTCTTCCTCTTTTCTTTCTCTCTTTTTCTTTCTGCTGATCCTGAGGCTTAAACTCAGGGCCTGGGCACTGTCCATGAACTCTTTTTTCTCCCCCCTCATGGCTACCACTATACCACTTGAGCCACTGCTCCACTTCGGACTTGGTAGTTAAGTAGAGATGAGAATCTCACAGACTTTTCTGCCCAGGCTGGCTGCAAACTGTGACCCTCAGAGGTCTCAGACTCCTGAAGATTACAGGAGTACAGGAGTGAGCCACTGGTGCCCAGTTCCTTTGCCTTTTTCTTTGAAGCACTTGGGCATCATTAAGAAAGGTTGCAGGAGGCACAGAAATGGAGGGACAAATGGCGAACATATGCAGCAATGGTACTTACTGGACACTATGTTGAAAATGAACTATACAACCTATGGGTAGGGATGGGATGGAGAAACTGGGAGAGATCAACGGAAGGGGTGAGACTGTCCAAAATGCACTCTTTACCTGACTTACGTAACTGTACTCTCTCACCTTTATAATAGCAATTAAAAAAAATCCACTAGGTGGCTCATACCTTTAATTCTAGCTATTCTGGAGGCCAGCCTGGACAGATAAGATCACAAGTTCCCTCCTCCTCTGAAAGCTGGGTGTGATGCCACCTGCATGTTACCCAAGCTACAATGGAAAGTGTAAAACAGGTAGATCTCAGCCCTGGCACCTGCCTCGGCAAGAAGACCGTATCTCAAAAAATAGCCAGCACAAAAATGACTAGAGACATGTCCACAAAACAAACCCCCCTCCCCCCACCCCACATACACATACAGAAAGTCATAGATACCCAAACCCTTCCTGGCTGAGGTGTCAGGAAGTTCACCAATAAACATGAAGCTTCTAAGGCCAGATACCAGCAGCCCTCCCCTGCCATGGATACCTTCTGTGGAGGCTGCGGTGCTGAGCTTCAGTGTCCCGTCTGAGCATGCTGAAGAAGGGTGGTGGGGAGGGAGGTCTGCCTGCCAGGAAGTGGGTGGGATAGTGGTTGCAAAGTTGGAATGGACACCTAGAAGGAAGGAAGACCAGAACTGGTGGGTTAGGGGGAAGAAAGGAGGAGTAAAAGAAAATTACAGGATGTTGTCCTCTCTGAAGCCAGTGTCATCAATCTCTTCTTTCAAGCTTGGAGAAAATCAGGCATCACTGACTTAGTCACACAAACCTGAGAGGCAGCTAGTTATATCCGGGTCTGAGGCTGGGGAGAAGCGAAGGGGCATGGTTGGAGAGGGGGCTTCTGATCTGTTGTGTAAGGGAACCCACAAGAAACAGGCAAAGATCACAAGATTTTTGGTAAGCCCTTACATTACAATGGGACTTCTGGGCTATCCAGGCCAGTGTTCTGAGAGCTCATAGCTTCACACATGCTCCTAGAAGTCTTCCTGTCCTTGTCCTTAGTCCCTATAACTCATTCCAGTGTCTGCTTCCCCATCCTGGCCCCACCACTCACCAGAGGTAGCATCCGTGGAGATGTCTCCTGCCCCCGAGTCCAGCTGGCTGAGGCCCCAGGGCTCCTCCCCGATATCTGGCTGCCCGGCTGCCCAGGCCTCCACGCCCAGCGCCTGCTGCTCCTGCAGCTGAAGCTCCCCCTCCTGCTTGATCTGCATCAGGAGGTCAGGGGCAGGAACTGAGGGCCCCGAGCCTAGGAGAGGGAGAACATGTAAGCCCTCCGGCCCTGAGCCAGATCCTCCCGACAAAGGAATTGGACACAGTGGCCTTGTCTAAGTCCAGGAGCAACAGAGCCAGGTGGGGAGGGGAGACAAGAGTAAGAAAGCCATGGCCACATGGCACTGGGTAGTTGGTAGGCTGGTAAGGGTGAGGTGGGAAGGGGAAGGAGCCTATAAACACATCCTCAGGACTTCAGCTGGTCCACGGGGGAAGTCTGAGCTGCCTCATAAGACCTTGCTTTCACCTTAAATCCAGAAATGCCAGATAAAACGGAAGCCCCAACTTCCACCCGCATCATACCACCTTACCTACAAGTATTTAACTTCAAAAGAAAGATTTCAGATACAAGAATAGGGAGAAAACATTCAGTGAAGAGACAGAAAGCACAGCAAATGACCCAGAGAGTTGGATGCAGGTTTAGGACTGGCCCTCATGCTCATGTATAAAGCAAGAACCCCAGGTCTCTGTTCTGTATGAGATGGGAACTACCAGGAAATGGCCCACTTGCCCAGACTTGTGCACATCAGAAATATGAATTCCTGTCCACATTGAAGTCACACCACGCATCCTATACAGACTCCCTAACGTGAGAAAGTCACTGAGAAACTGGTTGAATGTTATGGTAGCCCACGAGGCCCCAGCCCAGAGCAGCACAGCCCCCCCACAGGAGCACCCCGTAGCACAGGCCGCTAGGGATCCCCTACAGGCTGAAACGAAACTAAGTCCGTAGGGAAACGAGAATTTACAAGCCAGAACAGGAGCCAAACAGAAGACTTATGTGAAATGTAAAAATAACAATTATATAAAGAGAAAAATCTTAACAAATACCAAAGGGAGAGGCGTAACATTCAGACTAAAAGCAGATTTTCTTCAGCAATGAGGACATCAGAGGATAATGGAGCATCTTCAAAATTCAGAGCCAATGGTTAGGGCATGTCTCAAGTGGTTTAGTGCTCTCCTGTATCAGTGGGATGCACTGAATTCAAACCCAGTACCACCAAAACAAAAGTCCTGTGCAAGAACATCTGCTAACTCGTTTTATGAGATACCATCCATCTTTATCTGTCAACTATTATTGTTTAGATTGAACAAACTCCAGTATATGAAAAATTACATAAAATCATCTCATATTGAGCTGGGCACTGGTGGCTCACGCCTGTAATCCTAGCTACTAAGGAGGCTGAGATCTGAGGATCACGGCACAAAGCCAGCCCGGATAGGAAAGTCCATGAGACTCTTATCTCCAATAAACCACTAGAAAACCAGAAGTGGTGCTGTGGCTCAAGCGGTAGCATGTTCGCCTTGAGCTGAAGAGCTGAGGGACAGCGCCCAGGCCAAGTTCAACCCCCACGCCTGACAAACAGGCAAACAAAAAATCTCATTTATGAGCAGATAGTCAAAATATGTAAAGACTGGGCTGGGAAGGTGGCTCAGTGATAGAGCGCTTGCCTTGCATGCCTGAGGCCCTGGGTTTGATTCCTCAGCACCACATAAGCAAAAAGAAAAAAGCC